>NC_052504.1:51353290-51613784 GCF_014356525.2 Nilaparvata lugens
AAATTGAAGATAATTTAATGCCTTATGAGCTCATGATCAGCATGGATTTTTCCCGTCGATTTTTAAAAAGTTATAAGAGCAGAAATAGAAAGAAATTGGTGACAAACGCGGTTTTTTTCAAAAATGTCACACCTTCAAGAGCGGTTATCTCAAATACTAGAGGGGATAGAAATAAAGTTGTGCAATGAATATTGTAGGAAATAATGTGAGCTTTAATTTGCTATATGCAGTAAAGTCCTTAGGATACATAGTTTTTGAGTTTTACGCGAGAAACCAAAAGATGGTACCTTTAAACAACCCCCATCCCCTTAGCACAGCGGGTAGGGGTGGAGACTTCTGATATGTTTACCTCCTTACTACCCTAAACAGAGCTGCGGGGTCAAAAATTGTCTTCTCAACTTTTCCCTCTATAAACTTTCCTTGACTGGACTATAAACACCGTTCCCGTTATTCCACAGGAAATCGCCTGCCTGCAACACCACACAGCTGATCTTTTGAGACCCAGCAGTATAACAATTTTGAGGTTAACCGTAACGTAACAGAGGAACAGATGATTACAATATTCAAACTGAAATCGGTATGAACACAACAGCACCACACATCAGGATACGCATTCACTATTCACATAAAACTCATGAAAATGACGAGATGAGTGGATTAATTCCGCAAAATGAAAAAAGCAAAGGCACTGTCAATCGGAACCGCGTAACATGCAGAAACAGTCCTGCCAACACTGTACTAAATTGCTTTGTATTGTACTTACTTTGTATTGTAATTGTAATGAATTAATTGGTACGGTACTGTTTTTCGAATACAATTAGTTTTGTCTTTCTCAAATAAATAGTTACTAAAGTAACACTTGATTTAATAAAAAAACTACCAATGAAGGGACGTATTTCTAATCAAAAAACTACTGATGAAGGAGTCCCTATGATGATAAGTGAAAATTATCTAAGAGCCATTCATTTATCATACTCATCCATATGGTTTCAAATAAATAATCTAAAGATAATGACATAAATCATATACCATTGTCTTACATAACTTTCATACTACTTCATATTGCACATGGAACGCCAATATTCGATTCAGGAGGACCATCAAATTGTCAGTAACGGCCAAACAATATTGTGTCGGTTGTGAAGTGGAAAGTGATGGTGAGGCACCTTGTCCGAAGCAGACTATTCGAGCTTCGAGGTGAGTGGAAATATATTGATGGCTGCTGCGGTGTTGAAACAAAGCAGTGAAAGAAATACTGTTGTGCCAAGACGAGGCAGAGACGCTAGTTGAAGAGAAGAGGAAGCAGGTTGACTCAAGGAGCCGAACCTTATAGAAGGAATGCCTGCCTACGTGAGTGCTTTTCGAAAACAGAAACCGGCAGTTTATTGTCGGGCGCGGGAAAGCGGCTCCGTTGTCAAGTAGAAAGTTTCCCACTCACACTGAGAGATATTTTCAATTGGTGAGGGCGGAGGCGTTGTTTGGGGAATGGTGGGGTGAGTGTCAAACCAACAGGCAAGTTGGAGCTCTACATACTACTATTCACTCACCGAAGAACATTGTTTCTAGATCCCAAAACAAAACAAAACCAACGAATGTATAGTCGAGAGAACATTGCACTAGGCGCTCCCCGACTCACAACTTGCATTATTATTCTGAGTAAATTGTGCCTGCGTATGTCACCAACTTTCAACATGTTCAGTTGTGATAAACAGAGGGTGAGTTGTTATTATCGTGATACGTTATTGCTCCGTGCATGGATATTGCCCGATGTTTATCGGATTGAAGAGATGAACTTGTATTTTGTCAAGCTGTTGCTGAAAGCTATTTAGAAATAACAAAGATTCTTATAAGTAGAATTGGATGGATGATCGAGGAGCCGCTTAACTTGAAGCAAAACTGTAGTTCAATGCTCTGACATCATCTTCAGTTTGTGGTTGTGCCAAAATTTGGGTTCCACAATTTGTTAATCGATTGTATTTTCACTATGAAGTTTTAATTTGATCTTAAATGAAATGTAATCGACTCCTGACGAAAAATGAAATCATATGAAGCTTGTCAATACAAATTATATTGGATATTTCGTATAGATGCCTTATCCACTTGTTTGAGATCAAATGTCATTCTGGATTTCGAAATTTGTTTTGTTCGAGTTGCATAAAACTGGAACTTATCTGGATTCGAACTATTGTACTGCGAATTCAACAATTGTGACTGAAAGTCCCGCATTGGCGTCACAGGGTCGAACATCCCAAAGATACGCTTCTATTGAATAGTCGCGTGGGCACTTGTTATTCTGAATAATTCTGGAATGTAAACATGAATAAATAGAGGTTCCGTTCTATCGATTGAATTGCGCGATAAAACCGCAGCAGCAGAAAGAGCAAAAGAGGTCAAACCATAGTCAAGCCGAGCTCTCTCCCGGTCTCGGCCCTGAGTTTTATAACTGAAAAATATCGCCATGCTTTATAGTTTCGAATCACACGTTTGCCACTAGTTGTGAGTGTGTGGGATCGTTAAAATTAATGACGTGTGTCTTGTCGCATGAAAAACTTCTCTAAAGGCCGACCGACGCCATTTGTGCGATCTCATGCCATAATCGAGATGAATCTCCCGCTCTGCGATTGGCTCCGTTGCACAAATGCTATTTGCCCATCAGAAATAATTCATCAATAGTTTTTGACAGTACTATAGTTTCGTAATTATAAGAAGTTTGCTGAACTCATTATTGTTGGATTGTTGGATATTATAATAGAAAACTTGGAGTTTAATCATAGAACACGAAAACCCATTAACATTATCTTCGATTATGACGACTTCATTGTCCGATATATTATTAAATAGATAATGATATGGATAGCCTATGTGGGTGCAACGATATTCTGTGAGCAATTGATAATTGATTAGAAATAATTTGTCGTAGTTGTGAGTATGAATTTGCCCTTCATAATAAATAATACAATTTGAGAGTAAGACATTCATTTCGAAACACCTTGTACCTGTGGACTAATTCCAGTAAAACCAAGTTCTTCGATTCCAAAAATTGATTTTTGGAGGAAACTTCATAATAGACCTGGCTACATGTGCTGGTATGCTGAATTTGCTATCCGAACGGATCGAATCAGTACATGAATATTCAATTGACGCTGAAGCATACACGCCATGAATATGCAGCTCAACTCATCACTTACTGGTTCCCAACCAATCTATATACAATATACTGTATTAGTATATATATATAATGTACTTCACCATATACTATATCGAATTACAACCGATATCTCACGGTACAACACGGGCTAGACGACTAGACTACCCATTCCACTCGGTCACAATCTACATCGGATCGGTAAAACTCGAAGAAAGAATAATTACTCTCATGGATAGAGAGATGCATTTCATGGATGGATTGATCAATCAGTCAATGATCTCTAGTAGAAGGAGTGGTTGGATTTCTTGAAAAAATTATATACTTTACCTCAATTTTATATTTTTCTCAAATTATTCCTCCTGAAACGTGTGGAAATTTCACAAAAAATGGATTCGAAACCTAGACAATCTACATCATCCAGAATATTTTTAATATGGCGGATATTATAATTATTGCACTTCTCAATAATCCAATGAGTAATTAATTCAATTGTGACTTACTTCTTGAGCTGAACGTGGTTATAGTTGAGTTTTCACGTGTAAGGCCAGTTACACAGAAAGAGTTCTGCCATTCATCCTATAGGATAGATAGATATTGTAAACACATGTCTCAATTTGTCAATGCTCTTTCACATTAATTATTCACTCAGCATAGAAAAGTTTACAACATATCTGAATCATGCATAAAGAGTATTGTTGGAATGTGGAATATTTCATATCATTTCTATGTTTCAATCCACAGTTTCTATGTCTACATGGAATAGCAATACACACGAATTCATTATATTCATTGAAAAACAATATATCCACATGTTAATGAAGCAAAATATGAAATTTCGTCTAAAGAAGCAATAATTTTCATACGATACCCGTTCCATGAAATTCCACAGTTGTTCTTCTGTTCCACTGATTGTCATTTGCAATAACAGAGACTTCTAATTTGACGTTACTGGAATAACTGAAAATTACCAAGCTAACAGACAAAATATATGTTCCCAACAAAGCAAATATGGACATTCGTATTATTTGTTTTCATATTGAGTTCTAATTCCATGTTTATACATTTAGTCAAAGGAGCTAATATGAATATCAGTTCCATTTTATTTTTCCAATTCCTCATACATATCTCATCGCACAATGTGTCAGGTATTGAGTTCGAGTTAAATTGCATTTCAATATTGTTTGGCATTTTGTTGGATTCCGATTGAGATTCTCAAATACGTATTCTTAGCACAAGAAATTCAAATGTCGTCTCTGTTTTTTGGAGTGAGTAGAATGAATAATTATTGTTTCCGAAATATTCCGGTTCAGCGTTTGATCTTTGTCTGCTCTTGTGAATCGTATTGCATTCTTTGGGAATTCATCCCTCCGTGATAAGTAAGAGCTTTGGAAAAGTCTTTTCATATTACAGTTTTTTACTGGCTGGGCACTCATAAACTACCTTCAAATCATGAATACATTGGAATACTTCGAATCAAATACACACTGCAAATGTGACTTCTTTTTGTCAAAGGTGTATCAAGTCAAGCTTTGACGTATATTCCGATCAAATGCGCCAGTCATATTGAATATTGTGTCCTCTCATATGTTGCCTCCTGAACACAAGAGCCTTGAACTGGATGGAAATCACTACTAGCAGTCAATCTCCCCTGTCTTTCATCTTGATCCTCAAATTCAGTGAATGCCTGTTCTTCTCACACTGCAAATACAGCTCTGGTTCAATCTGAGCGCCTTGATAGCATTGCCTCTCAATGAATCAAGAGCTGACTCCATTCTGAATCAATGTCTCTCATTCCAATATTGTGTTATAAAGCTATGTAGGATCACGATCCAATTCTTCCCTTTTACTGAGTGATAAAGGACTGCTGTCAGACCTGATAGGGTTATATGATGGAATCGAATAAGACGTATAGACATGGCCTCACGTGTGAGCGCAATATTTGTTCCTTGAAATATTGACTCTCTCACTGTCTGTACAGTTATTCAATATACGATAACCTGGGAAATGATTATGTGTTCTGGATCCACTGATAATCTTAATAATGATTGAAAATAAGAAATTCAAATAGAATGAAATGAATCTGTAAGTTTACGACTAAGAAAGGTGAGAATCATTCACTCAGGAAAACGGAAAATAATCCACAAATATTAAAATGTTTCATATGGTCACGTCTGTGTAGAGTAGAATCCTTTTTCCTTCTTATTCCTTGGATATCAACAATATAAAAAACCTTTGGGGAAAATTAATAATCTTGCAATTTTGTTCTCACGCTATGATTTAGAAAATATAATTTGTCTGTTGTATGAAAATCATCATAATAACTAGATAAATGATATTCTTTATCTCTTCACTATCAAATAGACAAGATGGTTTCTCATATTAACAATCATAACTATCGACATCAATCGAAGAGTAGCCTGAGTTCATAATTTAACTGTAATTGAATCTCTGATACTGACAGATATGAAATAAACTTGGAATATTATTTTAGTTCCATTGAAATGATTTCCAATTTATTGATGACTCTGTTTACAAACAATAATTTATTTGTGTAGGGAATAGTGACAAACAACACACTAGATTCAATACGTGGAATCGTGTATCCCATATGGAGCACTATTACACACAGCTCGATTGCTGATCAATTTGGATCAATTACGCTTATCATGTTTGCACTCTCATCAAATAAGCTCACCGCAAACAGTGGCTAATTCGATTGATGTCTTGATCATCAGTAATACAAACAAAACAGACCAATCGCGAGATTAGTCCCATAGCAAAACGTTATTCATTATAATATAGTCAAGCCCGCAACAGCAGTAATAATATTTAACTTTCTCTTCAGTTAGTTGTTGGCCCCGGCTCAATCTAAACATCATTATTCAGGGTTGGCCGGTGGGGCTGTGCTGTGCAGTGGGTTCCAACCCAGTACAATTGCACACAGCTGGGTAAACGCGGCTCATTTGAATTTCGAGAATGAGCCGCTCGATTGAGATTTCAACTTTCGCTTGGCTTGTCATTATCCGCTCACTTTCACCGCAAACGGCGAGCTATCTCAACTGCTTCAAAAATGATCTAAAACTCGCTATGGAGTATTGAGAGAACAAGGTTAAGAGAATACATTCAGTGTGTAAGACTGAATACTCACAAGTACGTGATATAAGGGCTGATACATAATAAGAGGGTGTGTGAAAGTCCCCATTTGACAAGAATATGATGTAATGAATATGTTGAGAAACTTGAATCACAAATCGAGTTCTCGATGAATGAATGATAAAAAAATAGATTAATAATACAAAGAATAGGATTAAAATTAACTCAATATTAGGTTGAACTTGAATGACGAGATTTTCTAGCGCTAGAAAGAATATAGAGAAGAGTTTTTAAAAAACAATTGTGATAAATTACTCACCCACTGATTCAATGGTGGATCGCGATTATAATTATATAGACATCTGTAGAAGTATGTGGTAGAGACTACAGTTATAGAGATATATTTACTGTAATAAAGTCTAGTGACGATAGTCTTCCTATCCAATATTATACTACAGCATTAAAAACTCAAGTTTCTGTATAGTAACTGTACAGTATTTAGAATTTTTATTTAATTATTATGCTACCTATGTAGTCTCCTAGTTCTCAGAAAAACTAGAGAGGGATAAAAATAATAAGAATGTTGAATTAATGAAAGGGAAGAAATTTTTATTATATGACGGGAATGTTTGGCTATTAATCGATGTATTTATGTAGCCTATTGTTAGTATTGTCATAAACGAACATACCTTGAATGATCGCGAACATAATATGTCGAAAATCTTTCTAAGTACTTAGTAGTGGAAAATCATTTTTCTAATGATTCACTGATGTCTGGAAGCTACCTGTGAAAGTAGTGACAATTGTAAGTATTTTCATCCGGTATAAATACTATTGATTATCAACCAATGACTAAAGTCCTCCAATCCTGTTGAAATCTATATAATAAGAGAGAGTAGGGTTGTGTTTGTTGGTGTGTTCGTTTGTTCGTTTGTTCGTTTGTTCGCATCAAAACATGTCAACTTGTGGATTACATACCGGAAAAACGGGAATGATTTAGATCTCCAAATTTCGCACATAGATTCTAAAAATATCAATCTCGTGCACCTGGAAGCCCAAATTTCAATTTTTCTTCTAGATTTTTCAGAATTAATGTTCAAATTTCATTAATGGTACATGCGATTTC
The DNA here is from genome assembly GCF_014356525.2 of Nilaparvata lugens. Lineage (NCBI taxonomy): Eukaryota > Metazoa > Arthropoda > Insecta > Hemiptera > Delphacidae > Nilaparvata > Nilaparvata lugens. The sequence goes on from NC_052504.1 coordinate 51,360,658, forward strand.
ATAAAAAAACCACCAAATCATATGGTCAGAATTAAAAAAAGGAAAATATTATTGCTTTCTACCTGATAGGCCTACCACTTAACCTCAATAATACTGTTTTGATAATTATTGATGTATATTTTTAATAATAATGATAATATTTTTATTATAAATATAATAATAGTATTGTTTTGATAATTAATAAATATTTTCATTCTCACAAACTCACTCTGACTTTTATAATCTACTAAAAAGGCGAGAACAAATTTTTCTGTCCGATTACGAGATTTGGCAGAAATAGCTGAAAACTGGAAAATGAGTCGAAAATACGAGGTTTTTGGGCCATCCTGTATCTAGCACAAGTAAATTTTGCATGAAGAGATTGGTTCTGTACTTCTCTTATGTACCAAAATAATATACAGTATTGGAAAATCAGAACTACAATATAAATTGCATGCACCAATGTATATAGTGACTGGACAATAATTAATCAAACGAGGATTCTTATAGGCCTATTTTCAATTCCTGTAGATTTCATTAAGTCAAGTTTCAAAATAGGCCCTTGCGAAGCACGGGTTACCTGCTAGTGGTCAATAATTAAGACGTATGAGAACTAGGCAGACGATTGGAAGGTGAGCGATGCTTGACGGTTGGCGCAGACCTGTAATGGAGTGATGGAGGTGGGGATTAATGACCGGAAAACTTTTTCCTAGAGAAGTGCTGCCATGAGCTTTGTCTAATGATGCTTCAGGGAAATCTACGCGAATTGCCAAACGGTCCACAATCCTCACACCTCCTCTCTTTTCCTCCCTATCATCCTATCATCCTTCCTACTCTTTTCCATTTTCTCACACCGTTTTACAGTATTTCTCTTCCTTTCTCTTCTTTTCATCCCCTCTTTTTTCGATTCCTCTCTCCACCTCTCTATTTCTCCCTCTCCACTTTCTCTCAAAACTAGATGTAGTAGGCTAGTAGTTGACCCAAATCAAATTAGCCGGGCTGTTTTTTCCTAGAATTCACTTCATACTGTCACCACTCCGTGCACATAGCATCAATGCTTCCCATTCAGTCAATACTGATAGTTGGAAGTAGCCAGTGTCCTCCATCCTGGCAGCCACGCAAGAAAAGAAATGATGATGAGAAAAGTTTCGCAGTCGGCGACGGAATTTCAAATATGAAATTTTCATCAATATTTGTGGCGCTCGGCCACCTTATCTCGCAGATCTCACCGTCGTTTGATGAGTCCGTAAGGAGCTATAATTCTTCTGCTACAATATTTTATGAATATTCTGTTGTAATAGCAGCAGCGTCTAGGTTTTTCGCAGCTGACTGGTAACATAGTAGTCTTTCTTATGTGTAGCCTCTTATTCCCTCATTCTACAGAATGAAAAATTACTCCTTTCGCAACAGAGCCAATCAAAGATTGTAACTTGTAATGATGGATGAAGTTTCAAACTCTCTTTAATCATCTTTTAATCCTTCTAAATTTGAAATTTCGAGCTCGTATTATATATTATTGGACAAAATTCAACTTTTAACAGTAAAACATAACCTATTTTCCCAGACATGTTGTTAATTATCAAAATTTGGGAACAGAATAGTTTTGGACAATGCCTGTTGTTCTTTCCCGATCATATTCATATGATTTGTAATTGTATCCACAGTAGAAAAATAGATTTTAAAAAATCTTGTTAATGATGAATGCTTGTTTGAATGAATTCAGATAAGTATGAACTATGAAACATTGTTATCCTATACTATTAAATGAGAAATTTCTGTTTATATGTTTAGATGTTTTTATCTGTATGTGACCGGATCTCGAAAACGGCTCTAACGATTCTCACAAAATTTGGAACAAGGTAGGTTTATGATATAAAATTCGATTGCACTAGGTCTCAACCCTGAGATAACTCGCTGAAGGACATTAAAAGGATATAAACGTAAAAAATAAATTTTCATCAGATGGAAAGATTATCACGGAGCTGGATGAACTATGTCATATGGAATACAAATTCAAACGTGAACTGAGTTTGTTGACATTTCAAACAGGTGACATCAGATACTTGGGAATGAGAATACTGCGTGAGGTCTACTGTTCACAGAACTACAGTACTAGTAATATTATTATATCGTCGTCTGTTGATGATGAAATTGAGTGAGCGAGTTCATGTGTGTGGGGCTGTGTCAAAATTATTATGACTCAGCTGTTGAACTTTTGTAATCATTTAATCAGGTACTTGGTGGCGGTTGCAAAAAAGCCGGGTTATTTTTAATCCTGATTGATTCCAGTAGAACCATCTGTTTGAAATGTTCTTCTCTGATTTGGTTCACGTGAAATTATTCAGGATTAAAATTTAACCGGCTTTTGTGCAACCGGGCCTTTGTGAGGGAAATTTTTGCATTCCTCTGGGAATTAATCTCAATTCACTGTGATTAGATAGAACATTTCTGTATGAACTATGAATATTATTATTATTATTATTATTATTATTATTATTATTATTATTATTATTATTATTATTATTTCTTCTTTCGTAATAACTTTCCATGCTTTTGTACTTCAGAGTGAAGCTCGGTCCCCGATATTGAAGATTATCCACACAATTTTAAACAAAGTGAGAATCAAATATAATTCTTTTTTTTTCATGTTTCCAGGACAAAAGATTGTATTATTCACAACACCAGTTTTTCCCCAGCACGGGTTACTTGCTAGTTATAATCAAACTAACAGGTAAACCATGCTTTGCGAGGGTCTGTCTAAAGCATAAATAGATTTTATTTAGTCTTATAGTTACATGCTGTTGATATTGAAAGTATTAGCAGTTGGCATTATTAATTTTCCGTATTATCGTTTTCTCAGAAATCATTCGTGAAAGGGTACCTACTTTTTACAACTAATTTCTCGAGAGTGCGTTATTTGTCCAAGTTCTCAAATATCCTTGTGATTACGATTGTACAGAATAATTGAATGAATAGTGGACTTTTCAGGTTATGAAGTCAGCACCTGACATTGATTTGATATCCTTGTCTGCGTGTTACACAAAGCAGAAAGCTCTTTTCTTTTGTAGGTCCGCAACGTTGCCATATTTTTTCAACAATGCAGAAATATGATGAATTAAACTTCATTAACAAGAATGGAATATTAGTATTATATTAGGTATACCGGGATGACTTGAATCATGCTATATACTCTAGATGGCGCCGAAAATATGAGACTTGGCAAGCCTGAATCTCCTATCATTTCTGCTGACTTTGTAAAGTGAATCACACCACACACAGTGCAGCTAGCTGAAGTAGGAAAACTAGCCTGGAATGAATGAAATGATATCAAATTATTTTCCAATACATACCAAATTCTTGCGCATAGATGCTATGGAGAGATTCACTTTGAACCGTCAGTATTCCTTATAGATGACGTTAAAGCTTCCTATCCAACAAATGCTGAGTTTTAAGTGAGTTTCACTATACTCATCTAGCTTTTCACAGTAATTCCGTACGCTACGGTATTGCATTGGAATTCCATCCGGAGTTTTGTAATACGTGGAATTCTCAGAGAATTTTCGAATCATTCAGTAATTATTCAGACCTCTAAAAAGATGGTAAGTGTACAAATTATATCCTTTGAAACCGGAACAGGTATATACGCCTAATCCTGGAAAGAAGAAGAAGAAGGAGAAGATTCAGTAATTGGATAGATGCCAGGATTAGCAAATATCAATTATTAAAGATTGACGGATTAATTCCCAGAGTAATGCGTAGAATATCGGGGACCGAGCTTGGCTCTGGAGTACAAAAGCATTAAAAATTTATTACGAAAGAAGAAATTATGATAAAATTCATACAGAAATGTTCTATCTAATCACAGTAAATTCCCAGAGGAATGCAAAAATTCCCCTCACGAAAGCCCAGTTGCACAAAAGCCGGTTAAATTCTAATCCTGAACAACTTCACGTGAACCAAATCAGAGACCTTTCAAAAAAGATGGATCTACTGGAATTAATCAGGATTGAAAATAACCCGGCTTTTTTGCAACCGGCACTAAGTACCTGATTGAATGATTACAAAAGTTCAACAGCTGAGTCATAATTTTGACACAGTCCCACACACATGAACTCGCTCACTCAATTCCATCACCAACAGACGACGAAATGGATGATGATTATCCTTTTAATGTCCTTCAGCGAGTTTTCCCAGGGATGAGAGTTAGTGCAATCGAATCTTCATATTATGAACCTACTATGTTCTGAATTTCGTGAGAATCGTTAGAGCTGTTTTCGAGATCCGGTGAAATACAAACATATAAACATATAAACATCCAAACATCTAAACATTATGAACATCTGAACATATACACATAAATAAACAGAAGCTGCTCGTTTAATAGTATAAGATAACATACGTTTTTGAACAACTTATCATTGATCACTTTTATATCAGGTTAGCTTTAGATGACTTATGCCCGGTTTCACCAACCTTGATCAAATAATTATAGCCTAGCCATGGTCAAAATTTGATCACTCGTTTAATCGTTCAACTGTTCCACCAACCTTGGGATTGATCAAAACTCCGTCGGTCAAATCTGAACATGGTCAACTGTTCCAGCTGTACTTTTCTAAAGTTGGCCATCATGTTTGCTGGCTTGCTATTGGCTACATCTGATTTTAATGGATGGAAATTACCAAGATATTGCAATTATTCAAATGCTAATGAATTGATAATCATTATAAAACAAAAATCCGAATTAAATGCTGTAATATAGTAAATATGGTAACACCCCATGATACTTGATATCAGTTTTGCTGCTCATATTCACGGGGTAATTTGCACAGAATGCACTTTTTACTTTGCCGTCAGGCCTCCAGAAATTCAAATTACTGTACTTTTTTCTGTTACTGTACTGATTTTTCTCATATTCATTATTTCGGAGCGGGCCCCTTGGGCCCCCTTCTTATATACGCCCCTGGCACAGACGTTTTGTATACTCACACATCTATAATAATATTTCAAATTTGAATTAAACCACCACCAATTTTGACAATTTTTTATGAACAGAAGAACATTCCAATTCTAATGAGATACATTGAAACAGCAAGGTTGATCTGAGGATTGAATAACATAGGCCTATTGTGTAACTAATAACAGAGTAAAGCAAATCTTTTTCAAAATCTTCCTTTATTTTCTATACTATAATAAATTCACTAATTAAAAGATTCCGAGAACGAACTTAATAAATAACTTACTGCATTTAAATCAATCGCACTAAAAACTTTGAAATTTTCCATTGCGTCAAAAACATAACCCACAAACAAGCAAGAAAATTGATCTAACCAGTCTTTTGACCGTGTTCAAATAATTTGATCACCCGTTCGGTAGCAGTCGAACTTAATCATTGGTTTGACCGAGGTCAAACGTAACTGGTGTTGGTGAAACGAATTATTTCTGATTTGACCAGCTGATAGATTTCAACCATGTTCAAATGCCTTGACCTAGGTTGGTGAAATGAGGCATTAATACTATCTGAATACTTTGATATTTGGATCTAACTTTTCACATTTCAAAATCGAAATATGAAAGATTGAAAGTTGAGATTTATACTGTATTCAATTTTCGACGTAAATTTTTTGTGAGTATATTTAGTACAACATTTTATAACTTTTTTATTGATCTATAAAAATTCTTTCCTTTTCGAATTTCCATTTTTTAGACTCACCAGTATTGAGAAAATTATAGAAACTGTTCATAATTGGGTCTACAATCGGGTAATCATCATTCTGCACCTTTGAAGAGTTCAGAATGTCTCCACTTACTATAGTCCCCACTTACTTCATTCATAGATTTCCATCTTAGCACTTACAATTTATTTTTTAAAATCTGCGATCTTTTATTGAGCTTACAATATTGATACTCAGATGTTTCTACCACTCAAATCTAGTTGATAAGGAACATGATAAGAATCCGTACTCGAAAGATTTTATCATTACTCACTCGATAGTAGTAGTCATATACTCTCGGTCGATTTGGAGCATCTAAGTAACGTTATCACGAGATAAAATCTCCAGTGGGAATGGGGCAGTATTCACATGAAAAAGATGTCAGAACCTGTGAGTGAATGGATAGGAGGATAGGAGTGAGAGGGTGGAGAGTCCAGCATGCTTTCTTCATTCATTGAAACGCGATCCAGCATCTACTATCGATCTACAATAAAAATAATCGTAGACTCTGAATTCGCTGAAGAGTGTGAGCTGCCTGATAAGAGCACTCGCACTCGCCAAAACCCCTCTCTCTCAACACATACACAACCTTACTCTCTCTCTCTCTTACACACACTCTCTCTCTTTTCCAGTTTTTCATCTATCTTTCTCCCTTCCACATCACATTCCCTACCCTACACATCCGTATCTGTATCACTCACTTTTCTTCACTTTCTTTCTCACTCTCTGTCTCTCTCCACCCTCGTACACACTAGTAAACATAAGTGCCCAGGTCCCCATAAAAGAGTCCATTTGCCGACCGAAGCACTGCGCCAACAGAGCGGAGGGCCAATGACTATACACCAGTCTTCAAACATACTTGAGTATTATGACTTTGAATGGACCGACATGTATAAAACCACTCACCGCCACTCCAATAGGCTGATATTTCAATATTTTGTCTGCGCTGTGAAGTGTAACAGCCTTTTAAACGGTCTCCTCCTAGCTGTGAACAGCTATTCGCTCCACAAATGTGTGTCAAGGTTGTTTTCGTGGAGCTGAAAAATTAATGTAGTTGAGATCTTCAGTGGTTGATGGTGTTTGGCTAGTGTGATGTATGGTATATGGTACAATAGTCATTAGTGGTTGGATTAGTGAGCTGTATTTTTGTAGTTGTGTTTTCGTTTGTTAGCTCTATGAATGTTTGCCAACTGCATGAGTTAGCTGTATTTTATTCCTGTAGTGTGTATGTTGTCTGTAAGCTGCATGTATTCAAATCAAATCAAATCGAATATTTTATTTATTCCACAAAAGCAATGGGTACACAAATACAATAATACATAATAGATAACACGAATAGGGTATAAAAGTATTGGAATTAGGTTGTACATTATTGAATTGACCTACATGGGCACTGTGGTACAACCAATACTTTATTTTATTTTGAAATGGATTTTTGTTTTGGAAAATGGTTGTTTTGAGGAAATAATCTCCAACTACAATAAATAACTTGAGTGAGGATAAAACTAATTTGTTGTTGGAAGAATTCATTTGTATAACTGTTAAGTGATGCAATAAGTATCATCAAAGACAATATGGAGCTATTATTACATTTATCTATCCTTTCTAGTTGGTAGATATGGTCATTGATAATTATTGCATTACAAGCATAATATCATGATAAAGATTTATCTTTATCTACAAAATGGATGAGAAGTATAATCATTGCTCATCAATGTTCCATAATTTGTTCCATATTCACTTGCAGTAAATTTCACCTACTTGATTGGATTGCACCCCACGAATAAATCATTGCTTCTAGGCAGAATTACAGAATCGCACTGCCATTCCAAGATATCAATGATGTTTCCACTTCGAACTCCACTCATGAAGATACTCCGTTGGGTGTTGAATACTACATGAAGAACATTATTGGAAAGACATTCAAATCTCCATCTCGTACCGCTTGAAAATCAGGTCACATATGTCTGATTTGATCGAAGAACCACTGCATGATCTATGACTACTGCCTGGGCAAAACATTGCCACAGATCAACACTGTATAGTGATATTAACGTTTAAAATCTGGTTGATTTCATAGTAGAGCATTTTTTGTCATGTTCCCTCTCCCACTGCCTACTGTAATAGATAGTTGTGATTCAAGACATTCTGGTACATGTATTTGATCAGAATGTTAAATTGGTGATTTCGGTTAATAATAACCTATTCCATCTCGAATATATTCAATTTTATCAAAATGATTGTATTGATGAAGCATTTTCATGATTGAAATTGGATATTCTGGTAGCTCATTTTTATGTCCTACAAACTATTTGGAATCGGTGTGGAGTTGGAAAGGATAGAGTTATCTACTTCATGTAATCATAGACAAATATAGCAAACTCGTGATATATCAATCAGAGCCAAATTTGAACAATCATGGATCAAACTAAAGCTGTTCCACTTAGTAGGTGCTGAGGAAGAGTTGAAGAATGTTGTGTGAGAGAATAGTGTTGTTAAGCATGAAAGAGAAAAGATGAATTCGTGAAAGAAGGAGAAGAAAGAAAAGAAGGAGAAGGAGAAGGAGGGAAGGAAGGAGGAGGAGAAGAAGAAGGAGGAGGAGGAGATGGAGGAGGAGAAGAGGAAGAAGAAGAAGAAGAAGAAGAAGAAGAAGAAGAAGAAAAGAAGAAGAAAAAGAAGAAGAAGAAGAAGAAGAAGAAAAAAAGAAGAAGAAGAGGAAGAAGAAAATTGAAGTGATGGAGGAAGTGGAGAAGAAGAAGAACGATACAAGAAGAACAAAAACAAGAAAAAGGTGATAAGAGGAACGAGAATAAGTCAAGGATAAGAAGACATATATGCTGAAGTATGGAGTGATGGAAAAGCGAGTGGTGAGTGGATGAAGAAATGTAGCCAGTCAACCGGGAAAAAACAACTTGGAAAAGTCTAAAAGCATTGTGCGCGGGAAAAGCGACTGAATTTCCCCTTTCAAATTTTCTAGTCGGCGATTCGAGTGGCTTCAAAGGAAATTCTCTAACGGCAGTCCGCTGCCTTCAACTTCAAACTAAGATTCACCTTAAACTGTCAGCATTTGTTAAAATAATAAAATTGACGCTGCTCGTTCAACCAACTCTGACAAAGCTTGTTTATAGTGAGATTCACTTAGAAAAATGTCAGTATTTCTTATGGGTAAAAACATTGCTTTGCATTCAAACAATACTGCCAGTTTAGAACATAGAAGTTGATTACAATATTTGCGCCAAGCTTGGTGACTTCTCATGCATATTCAGCTACAAATGATAATATCGTTGAGGGCGGAAACGATTACTATTCAGTGAGAGAGACTCTTATTGGTTGTCAGCAGTCCCATTCTTTTGTTCAAAGGATGCGTCTTCAAATCTTGGAATGCGGAAGTTCGCTATCAACCTGAACTGTGTGAGTAAGTGAGGAAGTTATGTTTTAAATTCGCATGAGTATATTCCATGATAACTACTCATCTCTCTTTTTGGGAACCCTTGTATTTGTGAAGATGGAATACTAACGGTGATTTCACCATAACAGGACATCATGCATTTCAAGAACGATTATACTTGATTTCTAGCACAATACTAGCCTATATCTATCATTGCCAGTATGATATATCGTTGAGTGTATAATGATACGTTTTTGGTAAGAGCAGAAAAATGCCTTTCCTGCTGAAGTCGACGACAAAAGTTGATTATTGAACTACTTTATTCAGAATGATTCATGAAATCTTGAACTTGAAGCTAAGATAATATTTTATTATCGATTATGTTGAGTGTTGATACGTTGTTAAATTTGACTATTCCACTCCAAATGGAGGTTTGATGCTATTTAGAATAAAATTCTACATTTTATCAGGTACAATACCATAAAAAATGTTTATAATCTATTTTTACATAGATGGGTATCATTTTATAGTTATTCATGATTTGAGATTAAGTAAGGAGATGGAAACATCAACTCTTTGTAAACTGAATACCCATTAATCTGATTTTTATACTAGATAATTAAATAAGCTCAACATTCCTTGAGATTTTTAGAATTTTCTAACATCCCTCACGGTTTTTTATATTTATTTCAATCAATTTACGGCTCCTCTTCCGTTTTCCACATTTTCGTATACAGAGTTTTTAAAAAGTATGGAAAAAGCTGAATATTTTTTCACAAAGGAAATTCGACGATAGGTCTAATTGATGTTTCCATCCGAATGAAGAAAAATCTGTTGTGACACACTCACACAAATTTCCTTTCCGTTATGAAAATTTCGGCAAAAAACGCCTCTTGTGTCTCCATCGTGACAGTCAGGTCTTCGGTAATATAATTTCAAATTGATCAGCTGACGAGATCAATTCTGCTATCACTTCCAGTGAATGATTTAATAGAATCAACAGCTGCCTGTCTCATTAAGGCTACACGGAAAGCAAAAAAAAAATATTTTTGGTGATTTTTGAATTTTACCGCCATTGGATAGTTCATGTTTTTCTGCATTCATTGATGTGCGATATTGTATGTTTTGATGTTAAATTATATTTGGAATAATGTTTTGAAAAATAGTCTACACGTCTCATTTCTCCAATTTTTGTGATGATGGTGGAGCCTAAATAAAATTTGTTGTAACTTTTGAACGAATTGACCGATTTTTATCAATTTTGCGTTGTTCTTTAGCTCTTTAGGTTGGCTACATTGTTAGCTAGAAGAGATAGCAAAAACATGCTTTGTAAACGTGGAGTATAGGTTATGTTATTGTTATGTTCGTTCGCGCATACAAGTTGGTATTTTTTCCATGAAAGTTGGAACAATTGTTAAAATATTTATTTAGTGCAACTAAACTGAACTTTCTCTCTTATAATCAATAAATGAACTTGTATTATGCCTCGTTATAGCAATCGAATCACCAAAAAACAAAATTGTAAAGGAATTGGTGGACGTGGTAGAGTGAAGAATGTGGATGTAAATATTAGTGAAACCAAAGACTCAAACCCATCATCAACAAGCTCTGAAAAAAAATTATCCGATTCTAACTTTGATAAATATGAAGGTAATAACAGTGAAGTTCATGAAATTATCAATTTACGTATATTGTCACAAACATTATTCAAACATTCTGAGTGTAAATACTGTAAAAAAAGTGGATTAGAAATTAGACGTACATTTAGTGGAGTAGGTCTTGCTTCACAGCTTGAAATTTATTGTGTGCATTGTACATTCAATGAAAAATTTTACAGCTCTTCAGAAGTAGAAATAGACAATGATAGTTTTCGTGGAACTCTTTATGATGTGAACATTAGATTTGTGTATGGCCTAAGGTCTATTGGCAAAGGTCAGAGAGCTGGTCAGTTATTGTGTGGTGTCCTAAATCTACCTCAGCCTCCTACTAAATTTGCCAATTATTATAAATGCCTCAGCAAAGCCAGTGAGACAGTGGCTCAAAAGTGTATGAGTGAAGCTGTTGAGCAAGCAGTATTAGAAAATATTGAAAATGAGAACCCCAGAGACATTAGTGCTGCATTTGATGGAACTTGGCAAAAGAGAGGATATCAATCCAAGAATGGTGTTGTAACATGTACAAGTGTGGATACAGGTAAAGTGATTGATGTTTCTGTGTATGTAAAAATAAGGACAATCATGACAAATCATGCACTAAAAACTATGATGGCTCAAGTGGGGGCATGGAAGTAGTTGGAGTGAAAGAAATTTTTCAGAGGTCAGTTGAGAAGTACAATGTTCGATACATAATTTATTTAGGTGATAGCAAAAGTTATATTTCAGTGGTAGCAGATAAACCTTATGGCGATACAGTAACTTAGTGAATAAGCAGGAATGTGTTGGACATATACAGAAAAGAATGGGGGCACGCCTAAGGAGATTGAAAAATCAAATGAAAGGAGTGAAGCTTTCAGATGGTTTACCATTGAGTGGTAGGAACAGACTGACAGACACTTGCATCGATCAATTACAAACTTATTACGGTTTAGCAATAAGACGTAATACTCACGATTACAAATATATGCAGAAAGCTGTGTGGGCTACGTTTTTTCACCGAAAGTCAACTGATGAGAATCCTATGCATGAGATGTGTCCTGATGGTGAAGATTCTTGGTGTCGGTACAAAAAAGCAATTGCAACAAATCAGCATTTCAACCACAAGAACAGTCTTCCAGAAGCTGTGATGGATACAATCAAACCTATTTATAGGGAACTGAGTCAACCCGATCTATTGAAAAAATGTTTACATGGTGGCACCCAAAATGTGAACGAAAGTGTGAATAATGTAATTTGGAATCGCATTCCTAAAAATACATTTGTGTCCTACAAAACTTTGAAGTTTGGTGTATTGGATGCTGTAGCATGCTTCAACAAGGGGAACGTTATAAAGTGTGAAGTGCTAAATGAAATTGGTGTTCAATGCGGCGAAAGGATGATTGAAACTATGAAGAAGATTGACAATGAACGGATACGAGATGCAAAAAATTCAATCAGCGAGTATGAACGGGCATCAAGAAGGCAGAAAAGGAAGCAAACTGATGAAGAATTTGGAGAAGAACCTGCATATGACCCAGGAATGTACTGAATTATGAGTGAGTAGTGATCAGTATCAATGTATTTCATTAACACTGCAAATAATACCAGTTTTTTTAGTTTTTGTTCATTTCTCAGAAATTGAATTTTTTTGTGCATAAGGTACATTTTCTCAAAAACCATTCAATCGATTCCTTTGAAACTTGGACACATCATGTACATTGCCAAGATACACAATCATGAGTTTTTTGGATAACCTAAATTGAATAATAGAAATAATAAAAAATATTTTTGGCTTAAAAACTAATTTTCAAAATGTTGATCGTAGAAAATTTTTTTTCTTAAAAACTGTTGGATATTTTCTGTTCTAAAAACTCATGATTGTGTACAACATACCTATTGAGATTGTGTGAAAATTTGGAGCAAAAATATCCAGTAGTTTTTGAGAAAATTTCCTTATGTTAACATGGAGTAAGATAGGGATTCCGTGTCTTAAGATTGTATTTGAAGGAACACATTTTCTCAAATTTCGACCTTATTTTGAATTTTAGGTGAAAATGTTACTGGACATTAATTGTGAAGATTTTTATGCTCAATCTTTTCCATTTGGAAATTCTCGTTTTAATTGTTTCTGAAGCCTGATAATTGGGAATGTAAAATCAAACTTTGCATAGATGGGGCGGAGCTCCCAATATTTTACATATTATATGGGACTTCTGGCAGTTGATAGAGCTTATCAATGACTTTTTAAGGTACAAATTCGATCGAAATCGTTGGAGCCGTTTTCGAGAAAATCGCGAAAAATCCTGTTTTTTACATCATTTTCGCAATTTTTACCGCCATCTTGAATTGAATCTGATCGAAATTGTTCGTATCGGATCCTTATAGTGAAGGGACCTTCAGTTTAAAATTTCAAGTCATTCCGTCGATTGTGAGATGAGGTATCGCAGACATACATGGACTCATATTCACACACATACATACATACAGACCAATACCAAAATAACTTTTTTGGACTCAGGGGATCTTGAAACGTATGGAAATTTAGAAATTGGGGTACCTTTTTTTGGAAAGCAATTCCTTCCTGATCCATGGTAATAGGGTAAGGAAAGAAAAAACTACTCTGTGGAATCAAAATTTTGTACCGCCATCTTAAAACCGCCAATTCCAAGGAAATATGAATGTCGAACTTCGCCATGGCTCTTCTTGAAGTGATGATGCACTGATGTCTTGAAGTTATCCAAGGTAAGTTCTAAGTGATGAAGTTTTCTAAGGTAAGTTCCAAACGACTTCAAGATTCTCCAAACGACTTCAAGACTCAAACGACTTCAAGACTCTTCAAACGACTTCAAGATTCAAACGACTTCAAGATTCAAACGACTTCAAGATTCCAAGTATCTGATTGTTTTGAATATAGTGAGTGACCTTCTGAGCGAAAGGAACCTTCAGACTTTTTCATCTTATTCTCAAGTAACTGAATCAAGTATTAGGTGTGACAGTGTGATACCTGGGTTGGGTTCTTGTGGACCAGAAAAGTTCTGAGCCTTTGCTAGCTTTTCCCCACTTGGATGCAAAACAGGTTCACAGCTGATAGTGTTTGATAGTTGACACAGGTCGTTGCCAATTATCGAACTCTTATATTTTTTGAATTTCGAAATATATTTCTCATCAGTTATATTTTTTAAAAGCAAGTTGAACACTTTGATATCTATTGAATTTCAAAATTGATTTCTCATCAGATATAATTCTCAAAAGAAAGTTTAACAATTGAATATTCATTGAATTTTAAAATCAATTCCTCATCAGATATACAGTATCATACCGTTTCCAAGTTATTCACATTCAAAGGTACTCTTAGATCATACAAAAATGAAATAAATGCGTACATTAAAAATTTGACACGTCAAAATTTACTGTTCAAAGTGGGTAGATGTTACTGTGAGTTTCAACTAACAGTTGAAAAAATAAAATTTGATAGTTTAGAATTTTTCTAAATTTTCTACGTGTACAGTACTCATTTATTCCATTTTGTACTATACATTAGTATTTTTAAATGTGAATTACTTTAATGGCTAGGGATATCGCCATTCATTTTCTTCTCGATTTCCAATCTAAATGAAGTCGGATCCAAAATAGCGTTTCCAAGATGGCAGACTAAGATTTTGAGGCGACAAAAGAGTAGTTTTTTATTCAAATAGTATTTCCGATCAGATCTATTGTCAAATTTTATTTGTAAAAGAATTATTCAGGTGTTTTCGTAGTTTCTACGAAAACATACAAACAACTCTGCATACAAATTGTTTTAAATTGTTTCTACTATGGTTTCACGCTTGCAACTCTCATTGTTACCGTATATAAGCAGCTTTCTATGATGTATCATGGATTGTTTGTTCTACGAACGCACTTATTTGGAGGTTTGTTTACTGAAATCGTTTCTATATACTTGACGAATTCACCAACGAAGGAATTGATGTTTTGTGTCTCAGGCGGCATCTGCCTGCGAAACGTGACCATTGAGGCGCCATCCTATGTGCGCCTGGGGGAGCCCGCCACTCTGGTCTGCCACTACGACCTGGAGGAAGGCAGTCTGTATTCGGTGAAGTGGTACCGGGGTCGACACGAGTTCTACCGCTACTCGCCAGGCGATCGGCCCACTAACAAGATTTTCCCTTTTCCCGGCATCAGTGTCAACGTGAGTACATTCTCAATACTCATATTATGGAATATCGTCTCTGGATAATTTCTGCATAGTTATCAATACAAATTATTATCATATCAATTTCCAAGTTTTTCTTAAAATATATTATTTCAGAAAAACTTAAAAATGGATTGAACAAACCAAAACTAGTTGTTATTGTATTTCATATAAAATTTTTGAAAAAGGGTACTATGAAATTCTCTTGAACTATTATCATCTATATATAAATAAAAGCGAAATGGCACTGACTGACTGACTGACTGACTGACTGACTGACTCACTCACTCACTCACTCACTCACTCGCATAACTAAAAATCTACCGGACCAAAAACGATCAAATTTGGTAGGTATGTTCAGTTGGCCCTTTAGAGGCGCACTAAGAAATCTTTTGGCAATATTTTAACTCTAAGGGTTATTTTCAAGGGTTTGAAGTTGGTCTTTTAGCATGTATATTCTTCTTCTCCCAATCTCTTAATTATAATTGAATTTCCATATCATATGTTACTATAGAACTATAATCTAGATAGAGTACCTCTTCGAAATATTTGTTAACTGGCAACTAAATTAATAATTTTGTCAGGTTGGCATTAAGTTGAGTTGACTTTGTTAGGTTGGCACCAAGTTGAAGATTTAAATGCATTTATCGCGGAAAAATTGATTGGGCACTGCTACTTCAATCCTGGGAATATTATATTACTAGCCGTCAGGCTCGCTCCGCTCGCCATATCCGTTTAGCCAGACGTTTAGACTGAACCCCTGACTGGATTGTCCTAACATATGATAAAAATGCTCAAATGAAAAATGCAGGCGAGCGAAGCGAGCCTGCTGATCTCATCCTTGAACGATCCAGTTGGGGGTCCAGGGGGCGGAGCCCCCTGTCTAGACGGATATGGCGAGCGAAGCGAGCCTGACTGCTAGTGTCATATATAAAGTTCTCTAATATCGGGGGACTGGCTTCGCTCTGGAGTACATCGAAGAAAATTGAATACGAAAGATGATATTATAATATATTATAGTTCATACAGAAAGGTTCTATCAATCACAGTGGATTGAGATTTCCAGTGTAATGCAAAAATCTCTCTCACAAAGGCCCGGTTGCACAAAAGTCGGTTAAATTTTAATCCTGATTAATTTCTCGTGAACCAAATTAGAGAAGACCATTCTGAAAAGACACCTTTTCTGATTGGTTCTCCTGTAATCAATAAGGGTTATAATTTAACCGGCTTTTTTGCAACCGGCACTAAATACCTGATTGAATGATTGCAATAGCTCAACAGCTCAACAGCGGAGTCATAATTTTTTCTCAGTCCCACACACATGCATTCGCTCATTCACTTCCATTATCGACAGACGACGAGATTATCAGATGTGTTTTTCCAAGGACGAATAATTATTATCCTTTTTTTTTGTCCTTCAGTGAGTTTTCCCAGGGATAAGATCTAGTGCAATCGAATTTTTATATCATAAACCTACTTTGTTCCAAATTTCGTGAAAATCGTTAGAACCGTTTTCGTTATCCGTTGGACATACATAGATACATAAATAAATACATACGTATAGAAATAGTTTGCTATATTAGGATAAAGCCTTTAAAGTCTCTTACACACTCATCGATTTTCGGACGTCCGATTTTTTGCCGTCCCCATGAATTATATTAGTTTAAAAATAATTTGGTATATTACATATTACATATTACATATTACATATTACATTTATTACATATTACATATTACATATTACATATTACATATTACATATTACATATTACATATTACATATTACATATTACATATTACATTGGCAACATATTATGTCTATCCGCACACATCATGTGTGTGTAAAGCTTTGTTCAATCTGGTATGATCTATAAGGACGACTAAAATCGAAAGTCCAGAAATAGATGTTTGTGTGTCTTCCATGATTATAGATAGATAAGACAATTGAAATTCTTCCGAAGTGTGTTATGCTCTATCATTTCGGATTATCAATGTAGTATCATAATCACTCTGTAGCCCGATGTGAGTGAATCTGATTGAATTATAGTTTTTTATTCTACACTGTACAATATTAACATGCTCGATTGATTTTCTACGATGAGAGCTGCTGTTAGACATTTCCATAAATGGGGCTTGAAAGACATCTCTCTCAATATTTTAAACGACAGCTGCCCGTGAAACAAGATAACAAAGTAGAGTTCTACTGAAGTTTCCCAAACTTTGTAAGTACAACAACGTGAATGACCTGGGAATTGAGTTGAAGTAAATCATTCATCAAAGATACCAAAACCGTGCATCCGTTTCAGAGAGAAATTCGAAAGATTCCTTTGAGAAATTTCAACTTCCGGTATTTCCTTTCAGAAATAGACTTGCTCCTCGCTCTCTGAGATTGAAGATTCCTTTTGACTTTTGTCGATGATTGGGAAATACACGAGGCATGCTTTATTGCCTGATGCTTTTCAACTGGTGTCAATTCCGATGCTGTCAAAGTGGAAGAAACGTTTTTGGTGGTCGGTTGAATGCTGCATGAACTTGCAACATGTTTGAATGCAAAGTTACGATGACAGAAGGAATGATTTACATGGGGATTCCATCTTCATATTCTTCACTGACACCCTCCACCAAACTTATCGGTTGAAAACATCTCAGAAATCAGCTGTATTTTATGACCAGAAGGAAGAAAAAATATGCTTCGTCTCTGATTGAAAGATTAACGAACCCCTTGCTAGCAGCTGGTACTGTATATTTATTTGTTGTCTCTTATTTCCCCCTTATGGTTGAAAGTGGATGGGAATGATTTCTATTGTAAACATTGTAAATACTGCTCTTGTAGTATTTGAAGCAGTACTTCAGTAAAACAGAGTGTAGTAAGTCACAAACAGTATGGTCACTAACGACAGAAATGCTATTATTGGGAAGTAGGAACCAACTGGTGTTTGCTTTTTGGGGCGGTTGACTATATTGATGGAGAGGGTCTGGCAAACCTTCCTAATGTTGATGGGAAGAATCTTGGAGAATCGGAGGACTTGGAAATGTTAACATATTATTTCTATAATCAGAAGAATGCGAGAAGATTTTTGTAGAACGAGTACCAAGTATTGAAAAGTAAAGTATTTAATATTTCTATAACTAAACAATCATTACAATACAATACAGAGGACAATATTCGACCTCATATAAGGAGAAAAAAAATCAAGTAATTCTTGATTTTGTGAAGAGAAAAACACAAAAAATATAACTTGAGTACTCAATAGCCAACAATTATTGAAAAATAAAAATAGTTTTAGTGAAACAAAATATATATTAGTCTATAATATTTTGTATGAAAATGCTTGAAGTTGACATGATAAGAAATTTTATGAGAAGAAACATTATTTTTCTGAATGGTGGACTATAATTCATTAAAATTTTTCATACTCATCCAATCAGAAAGCGTGTAACAACGGATAACTACTCAGAATTTCCTGTTCTACTGTCTTAACCAGGGCATCAAGGTTACGTGACTTTTTTAATGTAATCTTGATATTCCAAGTGAAATGCTCTAATAAGCTTCATCAAGTTACCACAACTTTTTATAGCAGTGTATTGTTGAAAATGACCGTTATTTATACTTATTATATTTTCCATCCATGATCAACGCTTCAAAGCGTTTTCGTTACTTTTTTAGCTACACATTTTTAAGATAAAATTTGAGTTTGATTGAAAGGTTGATATGACAGTCAATCCAAAT
This sequence comes from Nilaparvata lugens, assembly GCF_014356525.2. Classification (NCBI taxonomy): domain Eukaryota; kingdom Metazoa; phylum Arthropoda; class Insecta; order Hemiptera; family Delphacidae; genus Nilaparvata; species Nilaparvata lugens. Next base: position 51,379,292 of record NC_052504.1, read on the forward strand.
AATCCATTTCATCTTGGTCAATCCTGTCAGATATACTCGTATATGACAGTTGTAGATGATGAAGATGTGGAGGTGATTAAACAAAAAAACATGAATACTGTTGAATCATGCTGTATGAAGCTCTGTAAATAACTTTGATCTGTATTGTGTTATCAGTGTGCATTTGACAGCTTCCATTCTATTTGTGATGTGACTCCACTTCAGAATCAGCTCAGAGGATAGAAAGTCTCAAAATGAGAATATCTCATCCAATTAACTCTGGCAAGCACGTGCTCTTTCAGCTCCAATAATCCAGCGATCGTTGGGAAATCTCGCCAAATTGATAGGCTCTTGTCAAATAATTGGTTTGTTCTTGCTGTGGCGATTACCATGGAAACAGAAATAGGAGGCATAATGAAGACTTAATGAGAGACTGATTCATTGTTCAAATTTTCAAGTGGAAATTTCACAATACAATTCTAATTTGATAAACTTCTTCCTAGCTGTTCTCTCTGTTGTCAATATCCGCAGAAGCGAGAGTTTCTTGGGTATTTGATGATTGATATCAATTTATTTGGAATTTCACTTAATGATTGTTATGTATTCCTGAGAATTTGAATGAATGTAATAATTCTTTTTCATCTGCGATTTTGATTTCAACTGGAATGTCGTCTAACTCAAAAATAGAAATTCATGAGTTTCTTTGTAATCCGAAATTAACGGTTTGTTAAACCTTTAGAAAGCTCGGAAACAATCTATAGAGGTGAGCTGGATGTTTAAACTGGGTTGGAGAACTCGATCAAGCAGTATTGTAATCTTTGGAACCCTCAACTCTTAATGATACAGAGTTGGTGAAAATTATAGACAGCTAAAATATTTCTTTTACAAGAATAATCGACTGTAGGTTTCATTGGGATCCTATTGGAAATGAAAATTTATTCTTCAAAAATTACTCTGTAGCTTCATCATCTTTGTTCCTCATATGAATCCAAATTCATTTTCTTAAATGAGAAGGTGGTCATGTGATACTTGATTCCGAGAGAAAATGAGAGAGAACATGAATGGCAAAAACCACACATTGATATCTCAACCCGTATCAGTTTGTTGATGTGAAAGTTGTAAGTTATGTTGAATATCAACCAGCTGAAATCATGTGTCAGCGCATGAAGGTCTGTATGTGTGATAGCTTTCAAATAGCTCCAGCCGATGTTATGAATCAATGAATGGAAAAACTGTTGTAATTACGTTCAATGAACTCTTCAGCTGACTAGATGATAAATCACAACAATTTTGTTATGTACTTTCCATGTAATTATTCTGTTATATCCTGAAAAAGGACGAAGGAGTGAGTAAATTTTGTTGTTGTCCAACGAATTTGATCTGTAAAAAAGTTCGAAGAATGCGTGTTCAATATTTGAAGCTGATTGATCAATTTTTTCTAAAGTTATTGTAGAACATACAAACAGACAGAACACAACTTTGGCCTTGAGTAAGTCAACAGTGAGAACTCGCTAACGCTCGTTAAAATAATTATTGTATCAGATGGATGAGGAAGATTTTGATTATGATTCCAGATTTGAATTCAGCATTCTCGATTTGGAAAAATATTTCTCAAGTGTTGAATAACATTTCACATTTCAATCATGAAAATGGCCAAATTGTTCAGGAAGATTTGAACATCCTGATTTACCTCCAAATTTTGTTAACACTAATCAAATTTCTTGTATTTTACGTCAAACTATGCCAAATTTTCTCCAAGTTCATCGACTTATTTAGTCATTTCAAAGTTAGAGAATTGAAATTTGGTGGTAAGGTGCAGGATGTCCCAATCTTGCTGAACAATTTGGTACCATTTTCATGATTATCGGTTGAAAAATAGCGTCCGAAACAAAAAAAGCTGGTCACATTTCAATGGTCGTCTAAACAATATTGATTATGTTCAATAACCTATTAACATCCAATGCCTTCCTTTGATGGCAATCAGCCAGTGGAACCTTATTGCGAAGGTCAAGAGGTAACTTTGGACATGATTGTTTGAAAATGAGAACAGGGTCCAGGGAAGTGTTATTTTCATTATTTTATGTTTTGATACAGTTTATGCAAATTTCAATAAATAGGTTTTTTGACTTGCATTCAATGCAATATTTCAATTTTTGTCATTGAGACTAATCAAGTCCTGTTCATTTGAGACTAATAGTATTGGTAAATCATTTTCTTCCAAATGATCAATAGATGAATCATAACTGGTCTTATCCAATATTGATTAGAGCAAAACTTGCCTTATCCAAAGATTCGTGTCAAAACACGTCTTCTCCAATATTTGAGCCTAAGTTACTGGTTTTACATCAGAATACAGTATATTTTACTATGACTGAAATGCTTCGATGATTTTTAACAATTTTTTAAAATACTTTTTTGTTTATTATTGAATGGGCGTTACTGTGTAATTATTACGTTGTTATTTGCATTTCCTGAAATATTTGTTAGTAGGGAGAAGGCAAGTTTTGCTGTGGGACGCCTTCTAAGAGTTGAATCGAAATTATCAATGCCTTGAAAGCTTGCTGTCATCTATTCGACAAAATACTTGCACTTCTAGAAAAATCGAAATATCCTAAATTATAAATAAAACGTTGACTCCCCTAAATTTTCCAAGAGTTTTGACTAACAAGACAAGTAAATAAATTAATCAAAATTCTTGAAAAAAGAGTCATCAATGGAACAAGATATCAGTCATCATAGAAATTTTGAAAATATGATGAAATATATGATCTTAAATAGATTTTCCATGATTCACCAATGTACTGGAAAAAGTGTCTTGAGAGAAACAGTATTTGGTCAAAGAGATTGGGAGTATCATCTTCTTTTCTTATCAATCCAAAATTATTATGAATAAATTCAAATTGACTCAATATGACACACCTCTACATGAGATATGCAATCACATCCAAATGACTTATGGAATCATAAGCCTGTTCCCCAAGCTCAAATATGACGGAATAAGTCACGGATTACCACATAATCATTTACTCCACTATGATAACACCTAGTTAGAGATTAGCTATTCTACTCGTATGTTGGATTTGAATTGATAAGAATATTGCTCCTGAAGATATGACCCTTTGTTTCAGCATATTGGTTGAGGACTGAATAAGATTCAAATAATATTCCATGTATACATTTATCATACATTGAAAAATCATCAACTCAACAAATATAAATGAACACATTGAATTGAATCAAATCAACTCAGACTACTATCTACTAAGCTCTACCCAGTCAGGTAAAACGCGTTATCTGTGAACCCGGTTGTTGTTCTAAATTGTTGCCTATATTATGGAAGCTCTACTCACAACATGAACGAATTGCTGATCCGACTAATTTGTTGTTAAATAGAAGTTGGCAGGGTTGATAACGACAATATTGTAACGGCGAGCACTCAAACACGAAAGAGTAGCAACTACAAATAAGGGCAGTATTGCGACACAACCAAGCAGCTGTTCCCTGTTGTCATGTTATTTGGACAAGTTCCATGGACAAATAATCTGTAATGACAAATCAGCAAAGCCTGGAACGAATGCCAATATTTGGATGCGAGCATTTTTCCTTCAAACGACTCGAAAAATAGCTCTTTCCAACCCCATAAGCTTGGTCAAGTTGATGGGGAGAAAAACGGGTTAAAATATTTTTTTGAGAAAAGAAAGAAAGTTATTCATTTGAGTCTCTGTTAATATGCTCAATTATTTCAACAGTGTATTATAGAGTACCGTTACTACGATCCAATATTTGTAATCAGTGAATATTAATTGTTCCTATCACTATTTCAGGCAAATACAAAACGCTATTGCTATGAAGTTTTAATAATCCACCATTTATTGTGGGAGTGACGTGTCTGGGCCAATGGCAGACGCTTACCTTGATTAAAAATATTAAATTTACCAATTATGATGCTTGCTAATTACTCTAATATATTCTGATGCTCTTAAATCCTTTTATAGTTCACCAGGTTATAAACTTGAATTCTACAAAAAAAAAAAATGGGTCATACTATAATATCAAATAGAACGATCTTACTTTAGATCTTACTTGATTAATATCAAATAGAGCGAGTTCCTACTTTTGACTTACTTGAGGCCAAAGCCGTTGTTCGTCTGTTTGTATGTTCCACAATAACTTCAGAAAGAATTGACCAATCAGCTTCAAATTTCGAACACGTATTCTTTGAACCTATTTACAGGTCAAGTTCGTTGGACAACAAAAATTGACTTATTCCTTCGTTCAGGATATAACAGATATCAATGGAAGTGCATAAGAGAATAATTTGTTTTGATTTATCATTTAGTCAGCTGAAGAATTCATTGCATGCAATTACAACAGTTTTCTCATTCATTGATAGCATCAGTTGAGGCTATTTGGAAGATATCACACAGACGTACATCAACAGACTGAAACGGGTTGAGATATCAATGTGCGGTTCTAGCCATTCATTTTCTCTTGGAACTCTGTATCGAAATAATGTATAACTTCAGGACCTCCTAAATACTAATGGACCTGAGCCTAGATGAAAAATGGCCGCCGTAGTTGGTTGTCTCATAGGAATTCCTACTGAGACAAAATCACTTATCAGCTGTGAGAGAGCGTCTCAGTTTGTCGAAATCTCAGTTCTTCTAGTTCCCGTTTAAAAATTCAATGCAGGCCATCACCTACGGCGGCCATTTTTTTGTAGGCGCAGGTCCGGTATATAGGAAGTCCTGATTACATGACTACAAAATTCAACCAACTTTGTATAATTAATAGTTGCGGATTTCAAAGATTACTAAACAACAGTAAGTTCTTGAGCGAGTTCTCCAACCCAGGGGGTCACTAGTACTATACAGAATAACTCAAAAAACGTGTTACAGCAGGAGACCATAGACCATTTACATTTACAATGAATTTGAAATGTTCAGTACCGTTTACCCATATCGACCTCTGTTTTCAATCTTTCGAAATTTAAAAAAAGATGTCAATATTGGAAAACAATCAATCAGTCAAAATCTAACTTTGAGGATATTGTTGGGGAGAGGATGGAATTCACAATAGCATCCATAATTTGTTCATGTGTTTGACGTTTTTGTACTTTTCATGAGCCATCAAACAGCTTTGAATTCGACAAAAATGTACTTTTTTCAACTTTGACCGCTTATAATGAGTTTAAAAACGTCAAACGAAGAAAGAAATTATAATAATCTTATTGGAAATTCCTTTCTCTTCCCATTCCAACCATATCCTCAGAATAAGATTTCGACTGGTAGTTTTTTTAGCTATTCCCGTTTTCCAAAAAAAATCTATACAGTATGTTTCAGAAGTAGTGTTGCTCCTGGATGATAGGAGACTACAAATGTCGTATTTGAAGTGTCCAAAACTCAGCGGTTATCCTTATAGCTGCCATTTTTTTTTTCACTTACAAATTTTCATCTCAAGAACAAAATGATGTATTGAATATTTATGCTATAAAGACTCAACTTTAAAAAATGAAATAAAAAAATTTCCATGTGAATTTTCAAATGGTGGCCATTTTAAATTTTCGATTGCAAATTCCACGAAAACCGTTCACTTTACGAAAAAAAAAAAAAACTACAAGAGACAAAAAAGTATGAAAATTTTATCAAGATCTGATGAGATATCTCTATTTTAAATCACTATTCTCCATCGACAGCCAATTCCCATTAACTTGATAATAGAAGGGAGTTAATTATTCAACAATATTTATTATGGGCAGTAGGATTTGAGTGTGATCCTACCAAAACTATATGGATTATATAGTTTCATATGATAAAGGTAGTGAGATCATTCCTAATACCAATGAGGCTAGCTCATGTGATGAACGTATGTCATACGAGACTGGTCCCTTGGAAATTCGATTTATTTCATGTATCGACACAACTACTAAGATTGTGAGTTGTGTATGTCTGCTACAACATACAGTAGACCTATAATTTCATATACAATGCATACTTCAATGATAATGATGCGTAACTCTATGTACTCCATGTATGATGCTAGCAAATGAATACTCCAATGATAATGATGCGTAACTCTATGTATACCATGTATGATGCTAGCAAATACCTCAATATTATGGGAATGCATATAATATCACGTTCAACCATTCCTGATTCGGTATTGATGCCAAAAACAATTAGTGGCTTCCAGAGAGTGTATAGTTAGTTCGTATGACACGAGTATCAAGAGCATCGGGAGCTAATAATAACTGAATTAGCTTCCAGAAACCGCATTAGCCGCAAATTCGAGTTACAGAAACGCTGCTAGTTCCACCCAATTCAACCATTCATTCCTCACTAGAATTAGATGGTGAATCCAAATTGTGTATTGGTTTGAGAATTTGGAATGAGACATTTTTTAATCATATTAATAATATAGTATATAATCATATTATATTCTCATGTGAGAAACAATTCAGAATAGAATATTGTATTTATCCAAGAATTGGGCATTTCTTGAACAAATTATGCAAATAAACATTATCATATGATATTATTGTCATATATTATTCTCATAGAGATATTATAAAGGTCAGCTGGTCAGGAATAGAATAAATAATAGGATGATACAGTATTGTTTATGACTCATCTCGAATCATATGACAATGACAAATATATATCTCAAAGAATGTTTAATATGGTATTTGTTCCAGTGATGAGTCTCATCGTCATCGTTTTTTCCAAAGTTTAGGCACAAATAATGATTTTCATCAATGATAAGGAAACTGGAATTGACTGCTTTCAAAAATTTATCATCTCAATAATACTCCCTTAGCATTTGAGTTCACAAAACCTTGATGGAACTACTTGAATTCATCAATATTTCTGTAGGTTATGATTGTGGAGAGTTGTTCATACGATTTATACGTTATTTGGCCACCCATTGTAGCCTACATACGATATTTGGAATGAATACATGTTTTTAGTAGCTATGATTGAATGGTTGGAATCATCATCGCCGTTATGCACATCGCAGTTGTGTAGTCGAGGCTTACACGGGAAAAATGCTTTCTCAGTCTGAACTTCTCCCTTTTTGATTCCTTGAGTTATATCTTCCTCTTATCTCTCAAATCTATCCACTGTTTTCTCGCGTCCTTTTTGCAGTGTTTTACTTTATAGAAAGAGCAAGAGTCCGAGATTTCTGGAAATACTTCAACTTAAAATGTGACTAAAAACACGATATTATTAAGGGATTTCATAATTTTGTGATTGATTTAATCTCATATCAATGTTTATTCATTATTCAAGCAGTATTGTTCCAGGTGTTGAGTTACTCTCAACTAAACCTACTCCGTTGCATCCCGTGTTGCATGTGAACATTTGTAAGAACACAAATTCTATTTTGATGAATATGGATGAAGATTGCTTCGTGAGTAAGGCGATATCGTGCAGCCTCCGAGCATATAGTGGTATTCACTCAAAACTGTCAGCATTGTTTGAGATTGGAACTGTTGATGTTGGATTAAGGAATGCTTACAGTTTGAAGTGAATTTCGTTCTACCGGAGATTATTGATGACAGACAGGTTGTTATTATGAATTAATTATCCGCTGTTCTGCAGCTTACGGTGCGGCACGGTATAGGATCAATGCAACGGATAACCGAGGATAAGAAGGTTCGTGCCATGGAATTACTTCAAGAACTTTATGTGTGATCCTACATACGAGAGGGCTTCTCGAATCTCACTCTTGATTCTTCTTGCCTCTATGTGCTTCTTAAGGTTCTCAACGGTTCGTGTAATTTTTCTCCCCCCTCAACTCTTCCTCCTCCTTCTCCTACTCCTTCTCCACCTATTCCTCCTACTTCTTCTCTTCCTCATCCTTCCCATTCCCCTCTCCAATTACTCCTCCACCTCCTCCTCCTCCTACTCCTACTACTACTACCACCACCACTACTACTACTACCACTACTACTACTCCATCCACACCTTCTTCTTTTCTCCTTCTTCTTCCACATTTTTCTAATGATTTTTTTGAAGGGACATACTTTTTACTATATTCTTCTTCAAGACTGTAGCCTAGCATCATAGATGAAAGTATCCTGTCATAAAATACTCTTATAATAAATCAAATAGCGGTTCCTATTCTTAGTAGAATACAGTGTATTTGATCACTCATACAGTCACAGTAACAGGCACATCAAATGTGCTTTGGTGAATGTTTGCTAGAGTGTTGGAGTGGAAAGGCACAGATTGATTGTGAGGACTTTTCTTACTCATCAAGACTTAACGTATGATTATTAATACAGTTCATTCTACTATAGCTCTGGATCTCACTCAATCACTTCTCTGGAAGTTCACTCAGTTTGTATCGACATTAAATTGTGTTAATGTTTCGACGTGTGAAAGCAAAATAATATAATACGAATGAAATGCATTCTTCAAGAATGTAGTTCGAAGATATTCTCTCAGCATAATGTAAACTACCTAAACTTCCTCCTATTCTCAATGAATTTTGAATTCTTATGGAGGAATTGTAGTGTAGATTGATAGGTCTAAGAAGAAATGAAAGGCGTAAGAGTTATTTTGATAACTCAAGTTTTGTCTCTCTAGAAACGCACTCCACTGCACCTGAAGTTTGCAGTTAAATATGCCACTAAGCTAAGTTCATTTTCATTCAATTTCTTTGTTTCTGAAAATCAAACATTACAATAGAATTAAAGTCCTTGATATACTTTTCTTGAACTTTCTAAAGAAATAATGAGAGTTCCTTTAGTTTGAAACTTCAAATACTCAGAAATAGTTCTATTAAAGATTTCATAATTATAATTGCTAGAAAGAAAAAAATATATAATTATATATATGGAGCTTCAACTTGACCATAAGATGATTATGATATGGAATGTGAAAAAGTATTTGATAAACCAAATCGAAGAGACAGGTTAATTCTTGAATAAATTGAACTAATCGTATGGACAAAGTTCCAAGAAAATTTGCTTGGTAATTATTTGGAAGGGGTTATTAAGACATGGTTGAAATATCGTTCTACATTTCATTATACATTTATCATCTTCCTCCATGGAATAAGAGATCATAGAATAAGAAATAGACAACATTTTCGAAAATTATCCAGATAATAAAATACGAATGTACACTGTAGAAGATCTAATTCCAAAATGGTGTAGGTTAAGAACAAGATTAAATATCTCACTTGGATCTCTTCAATGGTACAAAATCTCTGAAAATCAAACCATGATGTGTTTTGAATTGAAAAAGACTCAATTTGCTCCCGGCAACGACCCAGCGACTGACCTCGACCTAAAAACTTATTATGAGTTTGCGGTTTATGTGTGTTTTTCAGCAGTTGAATCACGTGCTGATGACAACAGAATTTCCCCGTCAAGTCATCCCCGCGTTTTTCAATGCACATAAAACTGTGCTCGTATAGCTAGTTCCCCGAAGATTGTTCTTCTAGAAGAATGAAAAGTATTGTTTTGAACGTCTAGGAATCGGGAGAGAAATAATAGGAAAGAGAAAAAGAAGAAGGAGAAAAAGGAGAATTACATTAGGAGAGGGGAAAATGTTTGCTATGTAAAAGAGGATACAGTTTATGTAGGATAGCAGTGTTAGGAGGAGTAAGAAAAGATGATGAGGCAGTAAAAATAGAGAAGGAGGAAGAGGAGGAACATAAAGAATAGTTGATGAAGTGGTGTGAAAAACAGGGAAAGACGAAGAAAGAAAGTCTAAGGAAGAGACAAAGAAGGTAGAGACAAGAACAAGAACAAGAACAAGAACAAGAACAAGAACAAGAACAAGAACAAGAACAAGAACAAGAACAAGAACAAGAACAAGAACAAGAACAAGAACAAGAACAAGAACAAGAACAAGAACAAGAACAAGAACAAGAACAAGAACAAGAACAAGAACAAGAACAAGAACAAGAACAAGAACAAGAACAAGAACAAGAACAAGAGAACAAGAACAAGAACAAGAACAAAACAAGAACAAGAACAAGAACAAGAACAAGAACAAGAACAAGAACAAGAACAAGAACAAGAACAGACAAGAACAAGAACAAGAACAAGAACAAGAACAAGAACAAGAACAAGAACAAGAACAAGAAAAGAACAAGAACAAGAACAAGAAAAGAACAAGAACAAGACAAGAACAAGAACAAGAACAAGAACAAGAACAAGAACAAGAACAAGAACAAGAACAAGAACAAGAACAAGAACAAGAACAAGAACAAGAACAAGAACAAGAACAAGAACAAGAACAAGAACCAGAACAAGAACAAGAACAAGAACAAGAACAAGAACAAGAACCATAACAAGAACAAGAACAAGAACAAGACAAGAACAAGAACAATCCGAGTGGTATGGGAGCGTAGTGCTCATAGTCTTGGCTTGGGGTATTTTGAGAGTGTAAAACTGAAAACAACACTCTCAGTGTGAGAAAACGGTTGTCGCCCGGAATGGCAAGTGGTGGAAGAGAGGGTTTTGTCGCTCGGCTCACATTTGAGTATTACAAAATTCATGAGGCTTCGCGTTTGTTGGGGTAAGAACGTTTACGTTTACATTCCAAATGAGTGGTTCCCTCGCGCCTCTCTCATTAGCTGGCATCGTCAATACACTGCCGCCATTACGATTACCGTTCACTGTTATAACAAGTGCTTCAACACGACAAAGACATTATCGTATGGCAGCAAAGTGAGAGAAAAAATAACAGGGGAAGTCTGTTCAACAACAAAGTGATTGTCGTTTCAATGCTAGTAAAAATGTTCGGTTGAATGCGGAGTTGAATTTTAAATCGGTTCTTTTAAGGAATATCTAACGGTTATCAACGATATATCATCCGGTATAACGTGTAGGAACCATTAAAAGGTTATAATATTATTCCGCTGTAAAAGTGGGCTAGTTATAAAATCTTATTTGAAATATAAATTCATGTTTTGTCTCGAGACTGAAAATAGGGTGCTTTGAAGACTCTCAATTTGAGAAACATCCACAGGCCTGTGAAATTACATTGATTAAACAGTTATCAAATCAACTCGATAATCCGAGATACTCTCTAGAGCAAGTCATCAAGATTTCAAGATAGCCAACTGCCGTTATTGAAACTTTGTTACTGTATTTGAATATACAGTATATTTAAGATAGTTCCACTACGGAGGAATCAGAATCTGAAAATATTCCTTCATTTATTTATTTGTGGATACAATCAAAAATCAATTTTATCAATTTCTTGGAGATTAAATCCTGTCCAATACATAATACTGTTGATAAATGTTGATATACTTTATCACGAGTGTTTACACTCACCTCAATGGCCTACAAATTCAGCACCAGCCCCATACCCTCAAAAGTCGTTGATCGTAATATTTAGGTGAAAAATTTAGTGGGTAACAACGAAACCACTTGAGAGTGGTGGAGGCGGCAGAGATGCGATTCCTCTGCAGAACCAACGGCTGCGATTGATTGATTGAATGATTGATTGATTGATTGAGTACTTTATTTATGTAGATTACAATATATACTGGCTTATACACTTATATACAATAGCTTACAATACAGCAAAGTTATAGATGAATTTACATAATATAGACTAAGAAAATAACTATTGAACTGTATATGATATGAAAAAGCAATTTGTAATATAATAACTATAGATAATAATCATATTGTTATGCATCTACATAAATTGGCGGAGCTTTGGACATATCAATGTCCATTCTTTGGGAAGAATATTAAAAATATCCTCCCCACTAACTCTCTACCAAAACGTTAATTTCGTTATTTAAACTAAGGATTTATTATTAATGGAAATATTGTAAAAGTTTTAATCAATATGAATATTGAAGAGAAAAAAAAACAGAAAATTGATAAAGTAAAATTATTATATAGGTAGATAAGATCAAATAATTGATTAATAAAATGAAGTAGGCTGAAAGTAGATCAGGGTTATCAAATTTCAGTAATATACAGCAGTATGCATAACAGTATGCAGTGGATAATTAAAATAACATGAGTTTATATAATATATATATATATATATATATATATATACAATTCGTTCTATAACATGGTTTAAAGGTTTATATTGGTGGAATGGGTGAGGGATGGTTGTCATGTGATCGTTCTAGGGCCGGACAGTTTCAGTCATTTGTTCCAAAATATGTTTTTTTAAAGTCAGGTTGAAGCTCGCTTGGCTCTCGATAGACCTGATAGAAACAGGAAGTGTATTCCATGCACGACAGGCACTGACTAAGAAGGATTTTGTGAAAATAGTAGTTCGATGATTGGGTATCCTTAAAGTACTTTCTCCGGTTCTAGTATGTGAAGCATCTATCCACCTACCTTCAGAGACAAATTTGAAATAATCTTTAAAATAGTTCGGATTACCGTATTTCAAGATATCTCTAACAAGCTTGACTATTCGAAAAAGCCTCTGATCAGGAAGCTTCAATGTTGAACTAGCAATGTGGGCTGGGGTGATATGATCATGGCGTTGGAGAGAGTAGACGAAACGTAGACAATAATTTTGGCAACGCTGTAGTTTATCATTCAGAGTGACTTGCATATCATTAAGAACAGAATTACAATACATTAAATGTGGGAAGATGAGAGATTGAACCAATAATAATTAAATGTTTCTAGGGAGGATATCGTGCATTTTCTTCAATGCATGCATGGCTGAGATCTGAGAATACCTTTTTACAAGTTTTGTTCACTTGTTCTGACCAGTCAAGAGTATTATTCATAATAATGCCTAAATTTTTAACTGAGCTACAGTAAGGAATGTCATTACCGTCTACACTAATTTTGTGAATCGATTCAAGGTCAATATTGTTTATAAGACGAGAATATCCAATTATAATGGGTTGTGTTTGATGGGATTAAGCTTAAGGCCATTTTTCTTTGTCCATTCCACCATCGAATTGATATCCTGATTCATTATTCCAACTGTTTCATTAATTTTTGTTATGGGACAGCTTTAATAGATTTGAAGGTCGTCTGCATAAGTATGGAAACTGGAGAATTTGATAATGGAAGAAAGGTCATTAGCATACAAAGTGAAGAGGAGAGGGCCTAAAATTGAACCTTGTGGTACTCCATGCATAACGTTTTTCCAAGTTGACTTTTTGTCACCGACAGATACACATTGTTTCCTACCTAATAGATAGGATTTAAACCAAACTAACGAGTTGTGACTGAAACCAAGAATAGCCAACTTATTCAGAAGGACTGTATGATCAACAGTATCGAATGCTTTAGAAAAATCAAATAGGGTGAGGATGGTGCATTTTCTTTGGTCCATAGCTAACCTTATATCATCAGTGACACGAAGCAGAGCTGTCTCAGTTGAATGGAATTTTCTAAAGCCTGATTGAAAGTTATGAAGCTTACTATTGTTGTCTAGAAATTTTACAACTTGAGCATGAATAAGTCTTTCTAGCACTTTGGACAATGCAGGTGAAATACTGATTGGTCTAAAATCCTCAACTTTATTGGGTGATGGAACTTTATTTAGAGGGCGAACCAGAGCAAACTTCCAGTTTTCAGGGAAAATGCCTACTTCAAGTGACTTGTTGAAAATGTATGTAATGGTTGGTAAAACAGCAAATAACATGTTCTTGATAAATTTAATAGGAATTTTGTCTACACCCGTAGCATTACTATGAATACGTTGAATTGCTCTGAAAGTGTCTTCTTCTGAGATTGGATGGAAATGAAATTGATCAGTGATTGGTAAATCTAAGTTTGTAACCTGCTCTTCAAGATCATCTATATGATTAGCAATGACAATTTCGTCGCGTTTGTTAGAGTGTGAAACGAAATGGTCATTTATATTATTCAATGGTAAGTCAATTTGTGGATTCGATTTCTGTTTGCCAAGCCCGAATTCTTTTATTCCCTGCCAAAGTGATTTAGAGTGTTGTCTATTGTTTGTCATAAACGAATTCAAGTACCTAATCTTTGAGTTCCGTAATTCCTGTTTAACCCTATTTTTAAGGCTCCTATACTCTATCAAACTGTCCAAGTCAAATGTCTTTTTAAATTTTCTATGTGCTTTGTCTCTACGTCCCATCATCTTAAGTATGTCTTCAGTCATCCATGGTACTCGTCGTTTTCTATTAATCCTCCTTGTCACATAAGGTGCATGTTTGTCATACAAAGTCAAAGTCCAATTCTCGAAAGTCTTGACCATGTCATCAACTGAGGGTAATGCTTCAATTTGATGCCATGGAGTCTGAGCCACATCAGTCAGGAAGGCGGCTTCATCAAAGTTTTTGAAGTCTCTATAAGTGATAATTTTCTGTTCTGGCTTGGGTATCTTATGGGAAAGTACACAGTAGATCAAATCATGTCTAGAAATAGCTGGGACTGAGATTTGGCCTGCTTGAACAACCTCATTGGGATCACTAACAATTAGAAGGTCAATGAGTGTGTCTGATTCATTAGTATGATGAGTTGGATCGAGGGGTAAAATAGTCATGTTTAGACATTGGAAAATTGTAGTCAGTTGAAAGTAGTCAAAGTTACGATTCGTCATGTTCAAGTCGGTGTTCATATCCCCAATAACTAGTATACGGTTATAACAAGGCATAAGAGAAAGCAAGGCATTTTCGAAATCTGTGAAATGACCTATTTTTGGTGGGCGATAACAGATACCAACGAGTAATTTATCATTACTAGATAAGGATAATTCAAGTAGCATAAACTCTGGTCTGGAACAATACTCTTGTTTAGATGTGATTAAAACTGCGATTGGAGAGATCATTTTAGAAATGAATTTATCCGATCTGAGCTGGGAATATTCAATTTGAACGAGAAAGCAGTAAATACCGAATATAATATAGGGATCATATAAAAAGAATGTCTGCAGAAAGGCTTCCCCTTCAAGTATTAAATTATAAATCAGAAGGTAAAAGATCAATTGGAAGTGGAAGGCCACGTGAGACATGGCAATAAATGACATGTTATGTATGAATGTAAATTTTTATAACCCTTTTGATCTTTCTAACTACGATATAAGCTGTTTGTAAGTCGGAACAGGCAATAGCCTAATCCTTACATGTAAGATGATGATAATGTGAAAAATTGAAAAAAGGTTTCCATCACGCTAACTCCAAATTTTGGAACCTTTCAACAATTTGTTTTGGAGACCTCGCCCAGGAATTTCAATGACACAGTCTGCGTCAAACTCATTCCTGCCTGCAACCCTGAGTACTAGATGATTCAATTCACAGATGGAAATTAATGAGAAATTGCATTTTCACAAATTACGATTTGGATTTTCGATTAATAATGATTATTGATAATAATAACCATATTATTATTCAACAGATTATGCAATAATTCAAAAACATTATTTAAATACATTCATCTCAAATTCATATAATAGTAACAGCTCCGGGGGATCAATCTAGCATCAGATCAGGAGAACAGTTATCATTGTTATTAGAAAAATTCTTGCCTCACCTGAGGCTCTGTTGAGGCTCTGGAGCTGTGTTGCCATAGTAGCAGATTGTTTTTGCATTGATCTTCATTGTACGAAAATTGAGTAATTTATTCCCAACGCCTCTAAATTAATGAAGAATATTGCTCTTGAGATTATGTGCATTGAAGAAGAATTAACAGTTTATTCGTAGTAACTGGAAATTACGTGCTCTTGTATTAAATGATCTGTATTCAACGGAAATTATTTAGTAATTTATTCGTAGAAAATAACGAATTTTGCTCTTGTAATAATCTGCATCAACTAATTTATTCTTGGCGTTTGAGAAAGTCACGAATATTTCTCATGTAACGATCTGCATTGAACGAGAATCAACCAATTTATTCGCAGCAGCTGAAAATGTCGAATCGTTCCACTTGAAGACACAAATGACCTGACAGAGGGTAAACTGACGGGGAACATCGAAGGCCGAACAATTGTGGAATGTCGAAAGAGACTCAGAGCTACGGAAGGGTGGGGGTTGCAAATGAATATGTATGAGCCAGTGATTCGCTTGTAACTGCGATGAGGAGCAGTCTCTTCAACGAAATCCGCTCCAAACTGTCAGTGCTCCCTATAAATAACATCAATGCATCTCATTCTATTATTGCTGACAGTGAATCTGCAATGAAGAGGAAGCTACAGCAAAGGTCTTTAAAGTGAGATTCACTTAAAACTGTCTGCATTCTCAATGAATGATATCATTGCTCCCCTTCCAACCAATGCTGAAAGTAAATCTCAATATACTCGACCTGGATGAGCCAAATCATTCCCTATTTCCAGCCGCAGTATCTTTTCTATTCTAAATAATAATTTTCAGAATAGGTTGAAGAGGTAGCACCTGTGCAATCTATAGTGAATAACTAACAGCTCAAGTTAATCTCCTCAATATCGGGGCACCGAGCTTCGCTCGTTATTCATTTATTGTTAAACAGAACACAATTCTTAAAAATGATTGGGGAAGGACTAACAGCAATACCTACTATTACTCCAGGCCCAACAACCAATACCTACTATCACTTCAGGTCCCACAACCAATTAATGTCGTCATAACATGTAGATTGATTCTTCCTAGATCATAGTAGTTTCTACTAGCTCATCAATGTAACTTTTGTCACTGTATCGATTCTTTCTTGGATGGAATACTATCTAAATTTCAGATTAAAGACATTTGTATTTTGATAAATATAAATTTTATTGGAATGAAAACACTTCATTCCACAAAATAATGCAATAATTTATCCATACTTTCTGCTTGATAGACATAGGCCTACTCGATTCAGTAATAGAGCTATTGATAAACTCATCAAAACCAAAAATACTTAATAATAGCCTGTATCAGAATCGAAGGAGAGGTAAATCAAAGATAAACCAAATTTGATGTAACTCATTTTTAGGAAAGAGGCTCCCACAAAATTGATCACAATGATTATGTGGTACAAAGAAACCCATCAGGAGACTGTTTTTCAGTTAGGTAGAACCTTTAATATTATGATGTTATGGACAGTTCCAACACTTTGCATTTACTTTTTAATTTATTAGTTCAAAAGTTCTTTTACACACTTTATTTACACTGTTCTTCCACACTCTAATTACACTGTTATTTCACATTTTATTTACACTGTTCTTTCACACTTTTCCATCCCATTCTATCCCAAATAATTTTTTTTGTGATTTTTCAAAATAATGTTATTTTTAGTTGTATTGGGATGTGTTTAGACCATTCCAAGTGTTTTTACTTGTTTCCACTGTGTATGTACTTATCAAAATCGACCGTTACCAAAAGGTAACGCTAGGACAATACACTAGCTTAGATTAGTAACTAGAATAGAATCATGCAGGGTTTGAAAATAGAGAAGTCAAATATTATTCTTAACAAAAACTTTTATGATCTCATAGTGTTTATTTAGTTGAAATATTAAATGATTGAATAACTTTAACTCATATTTACATAAATTATATTCAATTGAATGTGGTAGTATGAAAAATGTCAAAACAGTCTCTACGCAGTCCAAGATTGCATTTTTTACACATTGTTCGAACACTTGAGCTACATGCTTCTCCTGCACATCTTCTCTTCTTCCCAGAGACATTTATCACATGGTGACCCTTACAATCATACTAGTCCAGGCGCTGGCTTACATTGAGCATACATGAGAGAGGCAGAGAATTTGACTTCGGATTATTGTTAGGGGGTCTTTAGTGTATATGAAACTCGATGTCGTCACGTCCCAGGGTGGTCGACTGATTGGGGGGGAGGGGGGTAAGTTGTAAAAAACGCGCGCTTATAAAATCGCCTGTCCTGCAGATACTATTCATACTACAGCTTTGACTTTTTTCTCAATATTATGTACGTATAACTGGCTTTCAATGTGGTTTTCTACATTTTTGCGATAAACCGCATAGTTTTTCCGCAAAAAAATAAAATATCTCGAAAAATGTATTTTTTTATTATGGACTTTTTGTTATTTCTTGAATATTTAAGTCGTTAGCCGACTTAGAGGAGAAGGTTCCCAATAAACGTTGTAGGCCGTTCCTTCCTGAATTCAATGATATATATAGTTTGGGGGTTACGATCATAGAAGCGGCGGTGGGAGGGAGATAAGTAGCACTGTTACGCTGCGGCGCGGTCCTCCACCATGATTAATGCGCATAGTGGCCTGTCTATCGCATCGCTCCTACTATTCTATGCATTCAAATTATGTATTTCAGGAACGCTATCTTATGTATTTTCGGTCGCTGAACACGATTTTTCAACTCTCAAGCCTCAATAATTGATAATTCTCATCATAATATACAAATTATGGTCAAATTACAAACTTCATCTCATTCTGCAATGAAACTAAGAAACGACTGTTTGAAGTAATCGAAATTTGGGTTTCAAGAAATATATTAAGATAGAAAATGATAATATTTATATGTGTTTATGTTTTATTGTTTTTATTTTAAATTAGTTTATTGTGATGCGCTGCAGGCTACATTATTAATTACATACTGGCCTCGCTTACTTGATATAGTGGTCAGTTAATTCCAAGAAATGTTTGTGGAATTTCTTAGTTCTTTATGGTGAAAATGGAATCCATCATCCATTCATTATCATAATAATTATGTTTAATATGAAAATGTCAAACTTTCGTGAATCTTCAGTTTGTCGTGAACTTTCGAGAAAGTATATCTAATATAATAATAGATATATGTCAAATCAAAATGAAATGAAAATTTAAATATTCATTCAAATTATTTCTAACAGTATTATTATAATGGTATTTCACTAACTTTTGATTGATCCATCTATTATGGTATTCCCGTTCAGACTGTTTTGAAATGGTGACAAGTTATTCAGTATCAAATTTTGGGAATAGAATAGTTTTGAGCCATGCCTGTTAACATATTTATATGATTTATAATTTAATCCACAAATGAATGAATGGATGTATACCTGCACGTAGCTAACGTATGGATTATTCCTTTATAGATTCTTGTATGTTACATTAATAAATCTCTGCCACAGATTTAAAAATCAAGTCTCGATGGTTTAGAGAGCATAATTATCATTGGAGTGATTCTTTTACTCTGCTGCTTCTAGTATGTTCACTACCTTTGTTTGAATTTAGACTATAGACATGAAAAACATGAAAAATCAAGTCTCGATGGTTTGGAGAGCATATTATTGGAGTGATTCTTTTACTCTGCTGCTTCTAGTATGTTCACTACCTTTGTTTGAATTTAGACTATAGACATGAAAAACTATGTCCACCTGCATCACTCCATCTTCATTGAGAATTTTCATAACTCTTCTCATCAAAAAGTTTCCATAATCTTGCAGCGTATTGGAAGTTTTGAAAAGTGAAGTAGGAGTTGAATTCAGGAGAGCCATGTCATCATTATGCTAATTTGTCAACGCTATTTAAGGATCTAGTCAAATCCACAACTAGTTTCACTAATTATTTCATGGGCCAAGTGAGATTAAGCGTTTCTTTTCAAATATCCATCAGATGTTGACAGAGATTGCGGTTATTGTAGAAATGCATGCTGTACTAAAACTTCAATGCTGAATTATCTTTAAACAGCTACCTAGTAAAAATGCAGAGATCAGATATTTTTGTTATAGAATGAACTGAGACTAGGATTTTTTGTTTGATTGCATCGTGGAGAATGACAGAACTCTGTTTCTTTTTATAGGTGAGAATACACTTTTACAATTTGCCACAACTATGTTCAGATAAAAATCGTTGAAGACCGAATAACTATTTCTTTATACATTCAAAAGAGAATCACTGACTGTCTAAAGTTAATGTTCCCTTATTGGAAATTATTTTCTACTTCAGTGGGTATTTTTTTTCTAGATTTAACACAGACTCCATAACATGGTTTGAGTGATTGAATGAAAAAAGTATGGGTCTTTTCTCGTACAGTTTCTATGTACAATACCAGAGTCCTTCCTTTTGAGCACGAATACAATTCAAGATAATTCAAACTATGTTACAATAATCAGTCATAAATTTCAAGTAGTCATTGATTTTGCATTGTGATTCTAAAAAAACTCCACAAATAGCTCCTGACTTCTTTCAAATATACTTTGACAATTTCTCATATTTGAACCGTTCATGAGTCCTTCTTTGTAGTTGTTTCATTGAATTGATTGCTTGCTCTCACACCTTAATTAGACTGATCTCCCCTCAATAGATTTTCAACAGTATTCTCTCCAAATATTTCAGATTCAACAAAGATAACTCCCATTCCACTTCCATTCAAGTACCACCCCAAGACTCAGCCAGATGAAACGTATCTATTCGTAGATATAAGTTACAGAAATCAGTTAATAAAGCTGCATTTACACCAAAGTTATTAACATAATGTTGATAACTTAATCTTTATAAGATTGAACGGAACTTGACAAACACATATGTCCATCATGTGTATGATAAGTTATGTTCAATCAAATAGAATCTATAAAGATTAAGTTATTAACATATCTTTGATAAATTTGGTGAAAACGAAGCTTTAGAGTTGTATTTCCTCTGTATTCAAATATTTAGTCATATCACATGGGAGTAATTGGCATTATATCTCTATTTAAAAAAGTACAATAATAAATATATTATATTTTGTCCAATAGCTTTTTCCACTGAAACCTTAAGGTCAACATTTAAAGTCCAGGAATAGAAAACCAGAATATCCATTGGAACATTAATGTTATTATATGAAATTCTTAATAATAATATATTCATGTCAGATTTAATCAATTTGTTAAATTTTCATTTTCCATGCAAAAGACCAAGACTTAATATGCTATTTCAAATACCGTTTGTCAGAACCGCTCACCATTTCAATCCCTACCTAAATGGAACAATAGACGAATAGACTAAACCCATTCCTTGATCCCTTCTATGACCGCTACAATACATTCAAGAGATCTTGTGAAAGATTATGCTGCTCAATTGATGAATAAATTATTATTTTTGAGCTCTACTAACTCTCTTTCTTCAAATGTTTCTTCTTTCTATATGTATCTTTCATCCTATACCCCTTTACTAACTTTCCGGAATCTAACCCAAAAATCATTCTCTTCTGATTTTATTAGTTATATACTGAATCGTGATTTTATGAAGTGCGATATTATTTTTTTTCTCTTTTTGTATGTTAATTGTAATGTTATACTATCATCTATGTCATAAGGATTGTACTGGAGTTTGTCTGTGAGCCTTTCTATGTTTTCTTGGAATAAATAAATTAATTAATAAGATATTCGTGCTTCAATTGTAAATTCATATTGAGAAAATATTTACTCCTATTAACGGTGTTCTATATGGGGTAGCCTATATTATTTGTTAAACTTACTCCATTACTTGACTTTCGCAATTCCAAAGTGATCATTGAATTAAATCGAATAATTATTCTCTCTTTATGAGATATTAGTTTTTTATGGACTGAGAAACACAAATAGGATTCCTAACAAGAAACAAGATGGATTATCATTACAATGTGATCATAAATAATAATAATGAGATGAAGTTTGTAATTTGACCATAATTCGTATATTATGATGAGAATTATCAATTATTGAGGCTTGAGAGTTGAAAAATCGTGTTCAGCGACCGAAAATACATAAGATAGCGTTCCTGAAATACATAATTTGAATGCATAGAATAGTAGGAGCGATGCGATAGACAGGCCACTATGCGCATTAATCATGGGGGAGGACCGCGCCGCAGCGTAACAGTGCTACTTATCCCCCTCCCACCGCCGCATCTATGATCGTAACCCCCAAACTATATATATCATTGAATTCAGGAAGAAACGGCCTACAACGTTTATTGGGAACCTTTTCCTCTAAGTCGGCTAACGACTTGAATATTCAAGAAATAACAAAAAGTCCATAATAAAAAAATACATTTTTCGAGATATTTTATTTTTTTGCGGAAAAACTATGCGGTTTATCGCAAAAATGTAGAGAACCACATTGAAAGCCAGTTATACGTACATAATATTGAGAAAAAAGTCAAAGCTGTACTATGAATAGTATCTGCAGGACAGGCGATTTTATAAGCGCGCGTTTTTTACAACTTACCCCCCTCCACCCCAATCTGTCGACCACCCTGGGACGTGACGACATCGAGTTTCATATACACTAAAGACCCCCTAACAATAATCCGAAGTCAAATTCTCTGCCTCTCTCATGTATGCTCAATGTAAGCCAGCGCCTGGACTATACCTGATATCAGAGACTCTATTGCACGACAATGACTGCTTGGAAGTCATTGGCCTACCTGGACCCTTTGATACTTCACCGTATTCTATTATGTACGATTGAACAATCTCTCTGCGAAATTCCAACTGAGGTTGTTTGACCCCACTGCTTCTCCTCAGTTGCCAGGCATTTTGAATAGCAACATCAATAAGCCATGTAAATATTGGCCAATATCATTGTTTACCACGAACACTTATTCTGTAGTTTGCTACATTTTCATCTATACGATCGTTTCCATTATATTTTTCCACAATATTGGGCCTATCCACAAGAATAATTTTCTTTTCTGCTTATGAATAAATACCTTTTCACCTTCCCTATTGTATACCATGGGTGTTGGTTGCAAGACTCACAACACCATTGTCGTGCCACTTACAAACTAGAATACCATCATCCATATTCAGTGCAGATACACAATGACCCCTTCCAAATTTATTTTGAATATTTTTCTTTGGTAATAAAGGACAGCCTGAAGGTATTCGATCTTTTCTAATTGTACCAATTCCACCATATCCTATACTGGAAAGGAATTTCAGAAGAGGGAAATTTGTGAACAAATTATCAAAACCACAAATGTAAGGAAGATCATCAACAACACCCTGGGACCGAGAATATTTCTGGAAACATTTGAAACGTTGAAAAAACTCGGAAATATGGTTTTTAGATTATTATTCTAACAAACAATCACCAAGTTGGAAGTGATTCTAGTTACAGCGTATGTTGCATGAAGATTGTTCCTCTTTGTTGTGAGATAACATTGAACTGACTCTTATTTTAAAGTATATCTTCAATAATATTGTTTAGAATACTTACGATTGGAAGAATCTGGCAAATCATATTTTCTAGCAAATAATCACTAGTATGAGAAGTATAATAAATTATGAGTTTCAATATTATTGCATTCATAATATCATAATGAAAATGTTCAAGTGAATCAAGCAAGTCGGTTTAAGAAAGAGCTCCGATAAAAGCGAGAGCCACAGGCAGACGGGCGACTGTCAACAGTGGCTGAGTAGACTTTGAGTTTTATCTGGTGCTTCGCTCGTTGACCTTTCACTCGTCACTTGCCCTCAGCGCACAAACTTCGCTCTGCTGACATCAAACACCGACAACTTTGTAGAAACGCTCAGTGTGGAGAGCATAATTATTCCGCTCGGCTGAGCGACGACACAACGTGGACAAAGTGAGCGGCATCGACGTCGATGGCTGCTCACAGATGAGGTGACCATCTTCATTATAGCCTAGTCATTTTGTTTGGATGTAGAGTGTCATTTTCAATGAATCATTACATCAATAGCCAAGCTATTTTATGAGATGTTATTCTGTTGCAGTTTTGCCTAGAACACATATATAAACATAATTATGGTTGCTGGTAGATGAGGTGACAATCTTCATTAGCCAAGTCATTTAGTTAAGACGCAGATCTTTGTTAAGATTTAGCTTATGATAATTCATTGTCGAGTCAATTTGTATTGTTCTCTTACGATGTAGAGTATTAACGATTCAGTAGAAAGTCAATTGAAATGCAATTCTGTAATGTTTTTATCTCCATGTCAAGTTATATTTCATAGGTATCAAATTATTGGAAAATCATTTGGGTAGATCATTTTTCTGATGCACAAATCAATTTGAGGTCACTGAAATAAGCAGCAAATGTAGGTACATCAATATATTTTTGAGAGATAAGATTGTCGTCTTCATCTGCCAAATAAGACTTCAGGTTGGTACTGTATAGTGTGAAGTGTTGATTGAAAAACAGTTGGTTAAAAGTGGACAACTGAAATCATCATCTCTGAGAGATTGATCAAGATTACTCCATTTTCTTTCTTCTGCTAGTGCCTATCGTTCCGAATATTGGCGATCAGCCTGACTATGGATATCTTATTTACAGCCATCCTGAAAAGTTCAGTTGTAATCTTGGAGAACCAGGTACGCAGGTTTTTCAGCCATGATATTCTCCTTCTTCCTGGTCCTCTTCTGCCATAGAACTTTCCTTGGAGAACGGATTTCAGCAGGCCGTATTTTTCTTCATTGCGCATGATATGGCCGAAATATGCAAGCTTCCCGCTCTTGATGATGCTCATCACTTCCAAATCCTTATCCATTCGCTCCAATACAGCTTTGTTGTTGACTCTGACCATAGATGAAATTCTCAACACTCTTCTATATAGCCACATCTCAAAAGCCTCGAGTCTTTTCTCCATCTACTACCATGAAAAAGCCTCTCGATCTGCGTTTTTAGTCACTAAACGAACTGGGATCAATGAGAATAGTCATTTCACAGATACAAGGGAGCTGTTCAATGGATTGCTCTTTTACGACTCAACAACGTATTAGATACTATACAGGGTGTTTTAGAAGTAGTGTCGAATATTCAAGGGTATTGTTCCTAGATGATAGGAGACTACAAATGTCATATTTGGAGTGTCCAAAACTCAGCGGTTATCTTTATAGCTGCCATTTTTTTCACTTAGGAATTTTTATCTCAAGAACGGAATATTGTATTGATCTGAAATTAGGAATGAGTATTTATGCTATGAAGACTGAACTCTAAAAAATAAAATAAAAACTTTTCGATGTGAATTTTTAAAATGGCGGCCATTTTGAATTTTTGTTGGCAAATTTCACGGAAACCGTTCACTTTAAAGAAAATTTACAAGAAACAGAAAAGTTAGCAAATTCTATCAAGATTTCAAGGATACCTCATTCATCAAGATTGTTGGGAGAATAACAGAGAAATTCAATTATTTTCGTACAGCATGCATGATCATGATCAAACAAGATCATCTGAGAAACACTGTAAAATCAGCTGAATGACCATAATGTATCTATACCGAGATTCAGAGCTTCATCTTAAATACAATTGGAATTAAAAATTAAATATTAATGTTCAAATTGTGAAAAGTGGTCATGCATTCAATACGAAAATAATTAATTTCTTTGTTATTCTTCGATCAATCTTAATAAATAATAAGGTATTCTTGGAATCTTGATGAAATTTGTCAACTTTTTGTCTCTTGTAAATTAATTTCTGTAGAATGAACGGTCTTCGTGAAATTTGCAATCAAAATTTTAAAATTGCAGCCATTTTGAAAATATACATCGAAAAGTTATTATTTTATTTTTTGAAGTTGAATCTTTATAGGACAAATATTGTCAAATGTGTCAAATTTCAGATCAATACAATATTTCGTTTTTGAGATAAAAATTCCTAAGTGATAAAATCAAATTGGCAGCTATAAGGATAACCGCTGAGTTTTGGACACTTCAAATACGACATTTGTAGTCTCCTATCATCCAGGAACAATACCCTAAAATGTTCGACACTACATCTGAAACACTCTGTATATTATATTTCAAGAGACTTGGGTATTTTTATTTCTTTGCAATATGCAACATCCGAAACAATGAACTTGAATGGAATTACTATTCAATTCGATCCATGAAAACAATGAGAATTTTTTTTTAAAAAATTCCTAGTTTCCAAGTGATCAGGAAATATCACAATAGAGAATGACAAGTCCTATTTCCGATTACAATTTTAAGTGTTATACGTAAAATTTGATCCTTCGGTGATCCCTACGTGATGATAGAATAAAGTCAAATCATTAGTAGTCAGAGGTTTACAACGTACGAGATTGCTATTTTTTGTGACATGGAAAATGCCACAAATGTGGGCTTTCGATTGAAAGAACCAAAGATAGGTTGGGATTTGTCATCTTTCTAATTGCTGATGTACGATTGACTCCCCTCTGTTGGAAAAAATACAGTGTTCGACTCTACTGGTGACAAAGGAGCTTGTTTTTATCGTGTATGTGTGCTGGATGACATGGTGACATTGCATGTCAATTAGCAAAGATAAAAGACAAGTCTTACTTGCCAAGGAAAATTGGAAAAATGAAAAACTTATCACTCGTCATTTTTAGATTTAATAGTGTCGTTCTTATCAGACGATCTTTCAACTGTCATTTTTTAAATCAGGTTTTCCAATACTGCAATGACTGAATACTTGCAAAACTCATTCTTTGCTTCAAGAATTGGGAATTCAGTCAATGAGCGATCCAGAAGCTTGTGATGAAGCCAGTAACTGAATATAATGCATTAAAGCATGACGGAGCAACACAGTTATGTTGATAGTTAGCTGAGAAATTCAATTCCTCATGTCTACGATAGATATTTCTGATTCAATTTCCTCAAGAAGATTTTTATGTACTATGACTAAATTTATTGATGATATTTTGGAGAGCAGATAATTTTTAAGACTTCTCAAAAGTGGATATCAAACAAATTTATACGTCTGACAAACTAACGAACAGTGCTATAACTTTCTATATCGTCTCTTTTCTGTAAAGGGCTACTTGTAATATAAATAGAAATAAAATTAGAAATCTTAGTAACCTTTTTTTAATTATTTTATCACAACATGTTCCAACATTGATGCCATTTTCAAGTGATATCACTTGGCATCAATATTGGATCATGTTGTGATAAAATAATTCAAAAACGGGTACTGAGATTTTTATTCCCTTCTATATCGACTTGGCTCAGCTTCAAGCGCTTGACTCGATCGACTCGAATTCTAGAAAAATGCATCTAATTCATTCGGGAAGTAACATATTCCAAGAAATCTACAACAATTTGAACACTTATCGAAAATGTCGTTGAAAATGGTTTCATGATGAAATGAAAACACAATATTGATAGGAAAGATTCAACCATTTCAAAATACTCAAGACACTTTTCTTCTATTTAATTCCTAGTTCAAGTCAAATCAAGTTTTACTGTTCACATCAGTTTAGAACAGAATACTCCACACCAACAACAAATCATCCCATAATATATAACTAACATAATTTTAAAAGAGACTTATTCTTAACAAGTTCTATATGAATGATGAAAAATCAATATTGTATCTTGAAAACATCTATAATAATTACTTCAAACTCATAATAATTCATACATAATTCAAATTTATAATCCTGGGATGGTGATGAAGATGTACCTCAACATGGATCTTATAACCAATTTCCTTAATGTTTTTTTTCTGTGCAATGAATTCACAGGAACCAATCGGTGACCAGGTCAAAACAATTAATAGGCCCTGATATTCCTCAAAGTTCAATTAATTCAAAACCATTCAGAATGAGATGAAGAAATTTCAAACTCATTAATGGGCTGACTGAACCATGAAAGTGAGATATCACTAATAGGCGATCTCGTAATTCTCAGCTCATAACTACTGATCCCTCAGGTGCATGCATAATCATAACTCCAGTTACCTCCCAAAGTTGGATCACGCTAAACGGAAAATGACGGTTTGAGTCTGCTTCAGAAGCCCGATCCTTTTGCCGGATGACTATTCGGGGATCTAAAGCTAAACTTACTTACTTACCAAGTGTAATATCGCTATCATAAATTGGACTCGCCGGCACTATTCACTGAGGATTGCGCAGTTCAAAACTTCCATTCGACAAGATAGAGATGTCACGTTGTAAATTAAGGGGAAGTTTCTGGCAGGTTCATATTTCTCACCCTAGAGGATAATGATTCATGGAAATACATGGAGGGATTTTTCTCGGGTGCCTTTCGAGAACTGCATACGAGAGTTACGTGGTCTGTTGATCGTATCGTGAGCTAAGCAGCCATATCCAAGATGCAAGTGGAAATGAACTTCAACCGTTTCTTGCTTATCTTGTCTAGAGTCATACGGGAGATCCCTTCACAATTCAACGTTAGTTTTAAGCGGTGTTATTTTGTTCACATAGAAGTATGAATTGATAAAATATATCATATAGATACTGGTATGAAAATATAATAATTTAAGGTAAAATACCAGTAAATGTAGCACAATCTTGTAGATACAATTGTGAGTACATTCTTGTTTTCGTGCTATCATAATCTACGAGTAATGCAAGGCTACATCTGCGTGGAATTGGATTTAACAAGGCTGTATCTAAATTGTTGCAGCAATTCTCTTATGTTCACAACGGCGAAGTTAGGTGGCTCTAATTAAACAAGAATTACAAAAACGTTGTGAGAATATATTCCATGGAAAACTAAGCTTAATTCATAAGAATATAGAATGAGCTCCACTAACAAAATAAGTTCCGTTTGAGAACCTCTAAAATAGATTTTTTGGAAATAATCATATGAGGCTGAGTCCCAATTTCTGTAGCAGTTCTTTGTTGTTTCAAAGACAATGCTCACAACTACGCTTGTGAACTCATAAGAAGGAAAAATACTTACCCATGATCCAAATCGATTAAGATTGTCGATTGCAACATCAACCATTCGAATTACATCACTCTGGGTTCATGTAAATAACAACACAATAATCTTCATCTTAATTGAAGAAGTAAAATGCTTCCAATTCTGGTAGTCAAGATCTACTTGAGGAGAGAAAAACTCTCAAGTCAAGTGAAATGACTTGAATTTAGTCGACGGTGCTGATGTGCTGGTGTTAACAAGAAGCCATTGTCCTATGATTGAAATCCGCAGTATGTAGTAGAATGTATCTGAATTGAATCGTTCTGGTTACCGAGAATCATATCAATATAAGTGCTACGAATTGGCAACAGATCCGCATTGAAAATGTTCCTCCACAAATCTGTTCTTACCCTTGAAATATAACACCTATGGAAATGATATTATTATTATGAAAATGATACACTATAGAACCAATACATATCACTGGAAAAAAAATTATGTTATACACCAATGTATAACACTGGGGGTGTGGTTACTTATCTTATTCCCTTAAAATTTTGACAATTTTTGAAAATTCTTCATAAATATCTTTCCTTTGTTATATTTCGATGGCCTGACACCACTAACTTTTAGTGATAACAACATTCTTGAATAAAGTCTTACTACGGTTTTCTCTGATCATTGCATTTTTTCTAGAATGTATTGATTTGAGAAAGTATTTTTCCACAATATTTCTATAATTTGTCTACCATTATTTACCAATGCTTTCTGAGATTCAAAAATGAGTAATTCCATTTATCACTCAAACAAAAGAGATGAGATTATAGGTTTTTTCATACCCAACTGAAAGCTCATATTCTTCAAGGGAATTATAGGATCACTCATGCATATTTAATGAACGAGCGTCAGCGAGTTCTCACTTTTGACTTACTGAAGGCCAAAGTCGTTGTCCGTCTGTTTGTATGATCAACAATAACTTTAAAAAGTGATCAATCAGCTTCAAATTTTGAACACTTATTCTTCGGACCATTCTATACAGGTCAAGCTCGTTGGACAACAAAATTGACTCACTTCTTCGCCCTTTTTCAGGATATAAAAAAAACATTAAAGATGCATACGAAAAAAAAGTTGTGATTTATCACAGATATGAGGGATCCTCACAAAACTCAACTATAATATTGATTAAGTGATATTTATTGATTTTGGATTATTTTTCCCATTGAAATTGATGACACTATAAGGTTATTATGACAACTCAAAAGATGATAAGTTGTAGAGCGGAATGTAGAACGTCTTGATACACAAGTCTTCTGGTACACAATATAAGCTACTTGGGGAAGCAACACGATTATACAACTATCAAACTTCATTATTACCATCAACACAATATGGATTCTCCTGCTATGATTCTCCTGGTACTAGAATATTAATTATTGTAATTGAATTGGTTTTTTTTTGTTTTTCTGCAGCTAGAAATGTCGAATGCAACACAAGTCACGCTTACAGATGTGGGATTCAATCTGTCTGGCAATCTCAGCTGTGAAGTGACAGCCGAAGAGCCTCCCTTCTTCAGAAATGCAGTCGTTTCTACCTCACTGGTTGTCATAAGTAAGTTGAGATTTTTTTCTGTAACTTCTCAGTCATTAGAGCCAATCATTATTTTTGATGAGAAGACATGAAGTTTTCATAAACACAAATCCATTAAGATAACGAAATACTCCTTTTGGTTGTTGCATCGTTATTAATTTATGCTAAAGTGAAGAGAAGAACAGTAGAATATTATATTACAGTAATGAGTAAACGCTGTTGTCGCTAGATGGAGATCAAAAATTTCACATAGACATTGGCGTGGACAAGCCAATCCCACAATTATTAGTGTTCAATTCAAATGACCCAGCAATGACGTTCATAAACTAATCAAACACATCAGATATACAGTAGAAGTAATAAGATCAATAAAAAATATTCACTTGTAATAAGTTGGAGGATCAAAGTGTGGTAGAACCACGTATAACCACTTACAACTGATAAGACTATATTGGTGTTGTTGTATTGGCTAAGACTGTACTTTGGATTATTTCATGCTATTTCAGTTATACCCAAAGTCTCAAGATAGGATGCTCACTTGTACAATTGTAGGTATCGTATTGTTATTTATATACATTTTCTTTGTTGACTTTTCAATTTTCTGATCCCAGTTATCAAGGATTATTATTAACTCACTTTTCTATGTATTTCACACGACATGCAGTCGAATATTTAAGTAAATAATCAAAATCTTTTACTTACTGACTGCGTACTATCGACCGTCTAGCGATCATTTTCAACAGTGCCGACCGGATATGTTTACCAGCTGGAAATGTCTTCCTAACGAACAAAAAATGTCCGGTTGGTAAACATTTCCGGTCGACACTGTTGAAAATGATCGCGAGACGGTCGATAGTACCACAGTCAGTAAGTAAAAGATTTTGATTATTTACTTATATTATATCGCTGGCCCGCAAGGAAAGTGACACAACTCAAAAAACTAAAATTTTCAGGAGGGCCAGAGTAGAGTTTTCCTTTTTTTCAACATCCTGTAAATCTCTTAATTCTGTTCCAAATTTGATCCCGAATACACCAATGTCTGCATAACTTCCTCAAGAATTACAACAAAGAATTTATTTCAAATTTCAATTACTGCAAACTGCTGCTGCTTTGTCAATCGGCAATCTTTACCGCTGGATTGACTGGTTCCGCCATTATAGATGATGAAGAGACTGCAATACTGCTTCGACATACTATGACCTTGTATTTCAGTTAATTTGATTTCAGTCAATGGATTGAACCATTTTAATAAATCTTGAGAACGTATTATTTCTGAAGACTTAATGATCGGTTCTGTATATCACTGATTTATCCAACTTATTCGATGACGAATACAGTTGGTTGATACTTCTATTAATGCGTCAATAATAATAAATAAAAATACTAGTACAAGATTGGTCATGCATGAAGACAGGATTAAAAATGAAAAGAACACCATTCATCAATAAATATATAATTACAATGAAATCAACGAGCAAAAAATAATATAATGAAACAATAAAAGCCAATATAATATGAGAAAATATACAAGAAAAATATCACAGATCGCTCAATTAAAACTCTTATTCTGCTTAATAGCATCAATTAATAACTTTCATGATTTCTGTATCGGCATACATTTACAGATCCTTATAGCTCGATTATTTGACTCGCTTCTGCTTATCAAATTAGAATTTTATACTTCAATATTCCAATAATATTTAATACTTTAAATATAAAATCTCAAGGAATAGGTTCGGCCGTCAGTGGAAGTTAAATAAATAATTTATCTTGTGAACTTGAGCTTCTATAGTTCTTATTAGGCTAATAATACTGATATTTGAATATATTAACTGAGCGTATTCAATAATCTCAAATAGTGATATATATATATATAATATATATATATATATTTTAAATATGACTTTTCCCTTATTAATACTACTTGCACAATTAAGTTTAAATCAAGCTTGATTTTTTAGTAATACCTTCGACGAGCTAGCTTTATGAAATTTCTATTCATTCGTAGCACTGAGAATCCTCTCAATAAATTATATTTCAATAACTCACGTGCGAAGATTTTTTCACAATTTTTAAAGATGTAGCATGGTTTTCGCCTCGTGTGTCCTGTGCTTCTCTGGTAGGCTGCTATCGTCCTCTCCAATGGAGATATTTGAATCAATAACTCATGTCGTAGTGCGACTTCACTGAGTTAGGGTTATTACTTATTAAATGTCTTTGATACTTAAACTTTGGCAATAAAAAAAAATTAAAATTTTTATAAGGGATTCAGTCTATTGCTCTCTTGATGGCTGGCGTCTTGGTCGGTCTCTGGCAAGCAAGTGGGCAGTTGGTCTTCCCCTATTCTCTCTCGACGATACTTCCGACTCTAAATTTGCATAAAATTTAAATATCTTTTCCTATTGGTGGATTTCAAATAATCCGCGATGATGCAATTTAATACTGTCAAATAGTCCATATTACTAGAGCATATTACTATCTTAAAATTGAATATTTTTATCCTTAACTCATTACATTGTTCCGTACATTCTGCAACAATTAAAAATTTTTATAATTCTAATAAAGACCACGTGAAGATTTTGAATCAAATACCTTCTAGCGCCGAGCGAATATTGTGCTCTGATTGGTAAACAGTCAGATTCGGCTCGAGTGTACAGTATGTATCAATGCGCGTAGAAAAAATTAGGCATTACTTCTTTCTTATTTTTTATTATGTTTTTGTATTCTATATTTGCTCACATATATCAATAAACATTTATTTGTACTATTCAAACATTCATATCCTTTATTTTGCATTCTATAAATATACAAAACCCTCTTGTCTTCATCTTAACGAATGCTACCTAGATGCAATTATTTCGCTAGCGAGTATCTGATTAAATTGTAGATGTTCGGCTTGATCGTTATTGACATTGCCGACAAGCATTGTTTATATTGAACCTAACTTAAAATTCACATAATATTATTGATTTATTAAATAATTGAGAAATTGATTTTTATTGTTAGCCATAGTCTTAGCCTTTCTAGTAGTTATCGTCTTATCTATATCTTCAATTGATAACACTATTGGCGACAGATATTTTTGTGTTTCTGTCTGAGACCTAGTAATTCATTTCAATTAATGAAATTTGTATTGGTATCAAACTGCACCGTCAGATATTATAGGTACTCATAATAATAGTACTGTTTTATCATGTAAAATCCTAATTCCTGAAGTGAAGATGATTATTACTATTGTCTGTTATTGTACATTGTAATAATAGTGCACATTATTAACTAATCTTAGAAAACTTAGGTACACCAGGATACCAATATTCTGGGTCAATTTTCGCAACAAGACAAGCTAGTTGTCAAAAGTATAAGCGTTATCATTAACGTAACTTTTAGAATTGATCTAAGTTTAAGTGTAAGCTACTCTATTGATGATGGAACGTAAAATAAATAATTATGATTGAGATTATTATTATTGTTGCAATTCAAGATGAGAAGCGCGTGAATATCAAAACTTACACTATTGCAAACAAGAAAAATGTCACAACTAATAATGTGACAGTATTCCAGAAGCATTTCGCACTCACCCCTGGTGTCGGCCAGCACTGCATTGAGTTGTGTCAGTGTTCATGAGCTATCACATGTAGGGATGTTCCGATATTATCGATATCAATGAATATCGATATTCTTGTTTCGATACTTCCGATATTATAGATATCGATATTATCATATATCGAAAGATTTTTGTCGATATCGAAAGAATATTCGCTATCGATATCACATTTTTTTACTGAAATATTAATATGAAAATACTGCTTTGATTCTGATATTAACGTGATATTTGAACTCATTTCAAGCATTAATAAGAAACTAGGATCATAAATTATCAAACTCTTATATTAATAATAAGAGTGAAATCTACTTTTGACAGATTGACGCTACAGTAGTGTGTTGCAGCCTTAGACCAGTTATAGAATAGACACGCTGGGAAGTCTAGCCTCTGAAGCCAACATCTACTGCCAGATCCACCCATCTTGACGTCACAACAGTGACGTATGGAAAACTTTCAGATTGTGTCTATTTCAGATTCATGGTGTTTTTAGGTTATTTCCAGCTACGGGCAAAAACAATATCGGTTAAGTTATAATGTGTTATGTGATATCGGCTTCAAAGTTATAATGAGTTTTGAAAAAAATAAGGTACGGTAGCCTACAAAACTAATTAATTGTCATGCTGCAATGAGTTCACTTACATAATAACCAATGATAATATTACAGTTACAACTTACAATATTTATGTGTATAAATTTCAACTTACGCATGAAAAGATATTCCACTTTTTTTCCTAAAAATTTCAGTGCAATTATATGCTGCACAGGAGATTACCATTTTCCTAAATAAATAAATAACAATCTGCTATGGAAAACAAGCTATGTTTAACAACAATGCATTAATTAACAACAATGTAAGTTAAACACCACAAACACTTACACAACAAACTCAAAAAAGGTTTCTATAATATTTCTATACAATGCGTGACGTCGAAATGGGTGGATTTGGCAGTAGATGTTGGCTTCATCGACTTTCAGTATGAATATACAATGGGCCGTGTCTATTCTATAACTGGTCTAAGGTTGCAGCTCACAGGTGTGTGCTCAGTGTTGCCATCCTTGCCAGTTGCCAAAAAAAATATTGGGCAAGAATTAATAACAATCTGAAATTTGATTTTTTCAAATCAAGCAAACCATGGAATGAATTTGAATTATAAATTATAACACTATGTTCAATAATCAATGGTATCTGGGATGGTGATTTGCATAGTTGTATAATACAACTAAAATATAAAATTTGTAGGATATATTGTTATTTGTCAATATCGTTGATTCGATATTGCCGATATCGATATTTTTGTTTCGATAATATCGCTGTATCGATATTGAAGTTGAATATTGTATCGATATCGAATATCGGAAGATTCACGATATCGGAACAACCCTAATCACATGTGATTCTTGCTAGAGGCATAGTGACTCATCGTTCATTCTAGTGATTTACAGTGTAACTTCATTTGTGACTCTTTTTCTGTTGCAAGATATGACCAGTGCCATTTATTGAATAAAACGAAAATTTATTTTTTTCGAGTTGTGTCACTTTTCTTACGGGCCAGCGATATTTGACTGCATGGCGTGTGAAATACATAGAAAAAAGTGTGTCAATAAATCGCAGCTCGGAATGGATCAAGAAACAATCACCTTTGATTATAATTAATTCTTTCTTGATAAAGATGATGCGCTTTCCCTTGTTAATTAATATTCGTGAGGAATTTCTACGTATAGTTACAGCCCTTACAGCTATCAGTTATGTATAAGTTGTCAAAGACAAGGGTTATGGTGTGAAGAAGTTAACGAATATTCATCTTGGCTTTACCCTCGAATAACCCAATAGTAAATTGTATAATTATTGTGAAATATTATAGCCGGATATTTGTTTCATTCATAATTGAAAATGAAAAAATCTGGTATGGTGCACTCACATAACTTTCCTTGCCGTTATGAAAATTGATCACCTGACGCTAGTGTTCACGCGCATCTCAAATCTATTTATAAACGAAGATCTGAGCCAGCTAGTGACGCTAAGGAACAGGACAATAACGCTGGAGACATACGAGGTCTGCTATCTCTTCATAGTGAATCATTTTAATAGAATCAACAGTTGCCAACAGTTAACAATTATTGGATAATCACATTTTCTCGAATTTCGAGCTCATTTTCAATTTTAGGTGGAAATATTACTCAACATTAATTGTAGAGATTTTCATGCTCAATCTTTTCCACTCGAAATTTTTTGTTTAAATTGTACCGAGAGCCTGATAATTGGAAATCTAAAATTAAAGTTTGCATAGATGGGGCGGAGCTCCTGGCATTTTTACATATATGGGATTGGTGACAGTTGATAGAGCTCATCAATGACTATTCGTTTGCATAATTCGATAGAATTATGAACATTTTCGATTCACCAGTCATTTGCATGCAGATTACACAGTAGATCAATTACACGCTTTTGACCCTCCTATGTTATTTTCATGAAGAAAACGACCTCTACCGGTTGATTTCATTACGAGAAATCACCGGAGTCGAGAGTATTATAAAACCTCATTAGTCGTCTTTACAAGTATATAATTCTGCTTGAAGGAACAGCTTTTCTTTACCTGCAAAATAATTAAACTTTTTGAGACATCCATTGTTCGGAATGTATTTCTGCTGAACGTTCCTCAATTCCTCTTGAAATTATTGTTCAAAACTGTTGGCGCTCAGAAACTTCTTGATTAATCTTGTTGCTGGCGAGAAAACACTCTCTGAATTTTGTTTTCTCGAGACTTCTCGCCTTTCTTCCACTGGGACTTTGGCTCATTTTGTAATCCACTTGCGACTTACACAAAAAATTAAATAGCGATTTCAAACAAAACTAGAGATGATGAATTTGTTTTCTTAAGATTAGCTTTGAAAATAGTTTTAATTGTAATTGTTTTATTATATAAATATCGTTGATAGACTGGTTTTCCTATCTACCACACATCAATAAACTCTGATAACAAACACTTATCAAGAATGGACGATCAATTAGATGTTCTGTTGAAAAGAAGAAAAATCAAACTCATATTCCAACAAGCAGGAGTAACCTGTGCACCGCAATGGGTAAAATACAAATCACTAAAATATATAGATAATCTTCATTGAAGTAGCGAAAAAATATTGAAACCGACTGTGATCGAATACAGAAACTTTAGTCGTTCCAGTATACTCCAGAGTTCTTCGTGAAATTTTTCTCTATTTTGTAGATATTTCTCATGTATTTTCATAACAATAAATTAGGAACCATTCAAAATTCACTTAGAAATTCGTTCATTCCAATTTTTCTAAAAATGATTCTTGAATTATGAATATGATAAAATAATGTTGTAGGCCGATGAGTGACATATGGTTTTCAACAATAGAAGAACAATAAATCTCAAAGAACGTATAAATGCGATACTACAAAGTATACAATATGATATAACAATCTCGCAGATGGGAATACACATTCCATCTCTCCTACAACAGATAAATTTTCGAAATGTATCATACTACTGAGACGCAGGCGGTCCATAGGCCTTCTCACATACTGGCGCAAACAAAACACGCCAATGTTCTGATGAGTGCGGGAGTTCTCACCGATCTTTAGTGACTTCACTTCATCCTGTCTCAATTGGTTGAATGGAAAGTATTCATGTTATTATTATAAGGAATGCTGACATTTCAAAGTGAATCTCTCTATGGGAAGATCTCACTCTAATTGTCAGCATTGATTGTATGGGAAGCGTTGATTCTATTCATGAGTGATGCTGACAGTTTAAAGCGGATCACACTATAGAAACGGGCAAGAGTGATGAATCCAAGCGGTAAGCACGGAATCTAATAACCAGGAGTTTACTTGGAGTGACAGATGAGTGGCATCAGTACTTGTCAGCTACAGTCCCAGAGAGAGAAAGAGTGAGAGAGTCGAATTGAGAGAAAGAGCGTATGAGAGAGTGTTAGAGAGAGGAAGAATTTCGGGTCTGAGACTGAGTATTGTTTAGAGTAGCTCTGCCGGAATTTCTCTAATGGCCGAACGTCACATTTTGTTTAACGCGTTTACAAGGGCTGGAACAATATAACCCATCTGCTGCCAACTGCCGGTCCACTCAGGTCTAATGCAAACTATTTGATATATGGCTGCTGGCTCAAATTGGTTCTCAAAAAGTCGAGTGGACTTGTAACATTATTAGAATGCATCGATAATGTTGAAGTTCATATTATGAGTAACTTTGGGTGAATTGAAAAAACATGAACGTTTTGAAAATTATTTCTCAATTTGAACTGAATTGAACTATTCATCAACTCTAGTCATTAACACCATAGGACTTGATGGCTGTGACAATGTTTATGATGTTATGAAAGCTTAACTTATTGAAATACAATTATTTTTATTCGAATAAGTATCATGAAAAAGTGAAAATTTCATAAAATTGACTGTGTGGTAGATGTAATAAATGACATTATCACAAACATTTATCCATTCAAATACAAAAAAAACTTATTTTACCATGATCCATGAACATGGTGTTGTATATACAAAGTATTCAGTCAAAATTCACATCCAGTATCATAATTAACTTCTTAAAGAAAAATTGGTTGCGATTCACCAGCCGTAATACTATCAGTAATGGCGTGATTATTCCAAATAGTTTTTTTTATAAATATTCCAAGAAAGAAGTGATTTTGACAATATCGCGATGTCTAGGATAACACAGAATGTCTGTGAATATAGTAACGTTCATGAGAATATGGCAAACACATCATAATGTTAATCATATTGAAATAATTAGATTCATTGGCTATTTCATTGCTTCAATTCGCAAATGAATTGAAGTATACAACTGATTTCCACATGAATGTCATGGGTTGGAATTAAATGGATGAAATTCAATCCAGTTGAAGTATCAATTAAGTTGGAATCCATTAGTGAGAACTGAAAAACTGTAACTAGTATTTCAAAAACAATGAATAAATCTGAATGAATGAATGCAATGATGAATGTGTGTTTGGAAAAGTGTGTTTAGACATGTTTTCATCATATAGTAACAGAACAATTGAAATTTTAGAACCAGGCAGCATGTAGGTAGGTAGGCACATGCCAAAATCTAGATTTCCAAATCAACAGAATAAATTCCAATCAAATATTATTATCATGA
Organism: Nilaparvata lugens; assembly: GCF_014356525.2. Classification (NCBI taxonomy): domain Eukaryota; kingdom Metazoa; phylum Arthropoda; class Insecta; order Hemiptera; family Delphacidae; genus Nilaparvata; species Nilaparvata lugens. The sequence continues at coordinate 51,418,052 of NC_052504.1, forward strand.
AAAGTGTGCTTATATTATGTAGTGATATTCCGGAGAAAAAAAACAGAAACCAGAATTATTGGAACGTGAATATCATGTATCCAATGAGTCGGTGTTTGCAGGTATAGGAAAATAAACATTTTTCAATCAACATGATATTTTAAATAAGTGAGTCTCGGATCAGAAAAATCATGAAAAAATGTGTGTAATTCTGTTGCAGAGATACCAGAGAAAAAGCCAGTGCTTTTCACGGAACAGACTAGATACAAAGCTGGAGATGAACTGCATGCTAATTGCTCATCGGCCCCCTCACGGCCCCACGCCACACTCAGCTTTCTGCTCAACAATCATCCTGTAAGTCAACAAAATACAGTTATGTTTCCATAATTCAGTTTATAAACAGTTTCTTCAACTGTTCTGATCAAAATCAATGGTGAGCATCAATTACTCTCTGGTTACAATAATTAGGCTATTATATCAAACGTAAATCTAAGTTGGCAATTTGGATTCTCGTTTAAAGTAAATAGTTATTAATAGTAATATATTATTATTATAATGAGTAACGGTAATCAAAGCTACAGTTTTCTGTTGTCATCTTGACTGCATAAGCCCTGAAATTAGATGATATCGAAATCTTCAATCCCGGTGCTCACTTGTATGATATTATTCACATTAGACAATTCCTGTCAAAATAAATCAAATTCACATAAAATTTCATTCAATCTCATCAGTCTTTCCTGCAGTCTATCTTTTTTTTTTAATTTTTCAATGATGCAAATTCAAACATCAGCTGATATCTGATTCAAACATCGTCGACCAATCACAATGCGAATTCTCTTTGATACACTTCAGGTTACAGTAACTATATTACCCAAATAGTAATATAGTTACTGTACTTCAGGTGCTTGGTGCAAGTCATTGCATCCATCTCCTCTCATTAGCTCTTATTCTCTAGAGTAGACAACATTCCCAGATAGAACCATCAAATAATGGTTTAAATTCGTTACATGATTTTTTAAATGTCTTGTTGCATCAGTATAATGTGTTCCAACTTGTAGTTTGTCATCGTGAGCTGTACCATGAAAGATGATAGTTATAGCCAATGTACAGAAAATTGAATTGGATTTAACGAGATTATAGAGTTTTGAGCAAAATGGACGTATTTTTCAGTCGTGTTATTCATTCACTAGGTGATGGATTCCCAATTCATCATTATTATGTGTATTATGTGAAACATCAAGTGATATGGAATTTCGAATAAATTAACTACGTGGAAACTATTATATTTCCATACATCCTGTTATAGTGATCTACTTCACAATTTGTATAGAATTCAAGTGTATTTTGAGATGATGACGATTTTCAGAGATTGTCATGAAATCGAAAGCAGTAATCCCCGAAAGGAATAGCAAATGCTTCATTCATTTGCCGTTAGGAATCGTTGTGCAAAGTTTAATGTCCAATCGAGAAATTGACGGGAGAACCGATTGCAGAGACATCCTTACACTGGCTCACAGGTGGGGACGTGAATATGTGATGGCTGGTTCACTAGACTGTGTGGTGGAGTGCGAATGTGTGGTAGTCGACTGCTTCACTCTTGTTTTCTCAGCGGAAGCCGTTCGAAAATTGAATATTCGTTGGGTTAGCAGCAGCGATCAGAAAACGAGACTGGATTGAAAGGTTTTGGGGTGTTGGGGGAGGCTCAGATGGGGGTTGCTGATGAGAGAGGTCCACACTCCAGGTTCGACGCAGCTTGTTTGCTCAGCTCTTGGCTGCAGCTTTCCTAATTCCAGTCGAGGAGGCAAAGGCTGTCCATGTGATTTTCATTACAGACATGCTGCTTCTGCTGCTGATACTTCTTCTGCTGCCAATGCTGTTACTTCTGTTGATCATGCTGATGATTACGATCATGATTCTTCTGATGCTACAGTTGCTAATACTATCGCTGCTGATCTTGATGATTATGTTGATGACATTACTATTGCTGCTGCTGCTGCTGCTGCTGCTGCTGATGATGATGATAGTGATATTGATGAAGTTCCTACTGATGCTTTTTCTGATTATAATGTTGCTGATTGTGCTAATACTGGTCCTGCTTCGACAAGAAGAGTGGAATAGAATCTACAGAACACATAATTCTATGTGGATAGGAGATAGGGAGATGTCTCGCAGTACTGCCTTATCAGTTATTTCCTAGAAGATAATTATTGAAACTCGAATAACATGGCCCTAGCTTACTGAAGGGATTCTAGTTACTCTGATTCATATTTTACAATGAATACAGAGTTGGACAGTGAAGCATAGGTACACACTCGATTTTTAACGATACTCGGAGCACTAAGTAGGATCATAAAACATTGAGCAAATATTACCTGCAACGCTTCAGAAGAGTATGGAAGACTTTTAACAAATAACAGAGTATGAACAGAAACGAACGCTGTTCGTAATAATAATTTCCTTACGTGATCAATGTTACAATTTTCTCATCTCCAATATTAATGGAAACATTGAAGTTACTCACTAAAATAAGAGAAAAGAGTTTTTTATGAATGAATAGCTGTTGTTTCAATTTATTCATACTTCAATCCTGAATCCAGTACATTATTTCCTCCATGTGATCAGTAAATATTTGTAGCTTCATGTAAGAGATTATTGATTTTTCATTTTAACCCTTTTTAGAACATTCTATTCCATTATTTGAAATTCAATACAATCAGTATATTGTAAATCAGTACAAGCTATGCTTCCTACAAACATGTTGCACTCATCCGAGTACCAATATTTTTCACATTGTCTCATCCTCGTATTTTGGCTTTATTGTAGGAAGTTTTTGCAAACGATACCAAGATAGTTATGATGCTAAGCTTTTCCGCGAAAAGAAAGAGAGGTTTAGCAGTGTTTGAATAGATCCGACCAGGATAGACGGCACACGGTATCATCTTCAGCTGGAAATCCCCGCAAATGGAGTGAAGTCCAGCAATATCGGGATACATTCCTTTTCATAACAGCATATCTTCTCTTTTTCGAGTTCTCCTGACGTATGAAGTGCGCGGTTGGGCTCTAAACCCTCTCAAACCCGCTCTAAAACCTCTCAATATCCCTCAAACCCGAATAGGTTCACGTGCATGTCGACGTCGACCTAGATACAATTGTTCGACCGCTCCTCCGTATTAGAGAAGTTTGATGCTACGAAAAATTCCTAAGCCGACGGATTGCTTGGTCTGTCGTTTGAAATATTCTGTATGCCAGTCGCCTGACATGAGAGACAGCCGTTTCTTCTCTCAAAATATGTTCGGCTGCTTGAAACGCATAGAATTATTGTACCTTTGTGTGAGACCAATTCGTTGCTGCTATCTCCAGAGGGTATTTCAATGAAAGAGAAATTATATGGCTTATAAATCCACTCATTTTTGACCGAAGCGAAGCTGAGGTCTCAGTTTCGACTCGATCGGCTTTTGTCTGTTTGTTTGTTTGTACCACAGTTACAGTCGCAGTTATTGTCCGATTTGGATGGAATTTGGTATTCAAGTTATTTGAAGCAAGGCACAGAAACGTATGTGTAACGATTTTTGATAAGATCTCCGTTTTTTTGTAATTTGAAAAGCCGCAGACCAACCTCCACCCAGAAAGTTACTTTTTCGTATCTAGCGCCGTTATCTTTGAAGGTACAGTAATTTTTATTCTTTTCAAATTGAAAGATCCTTGGATTCACAATGAGTTAGGAGTAAATCGTGCCCACAATAAATAGTAAAAAATTTGCTCTCATTTTTTAGAATAGAAATTGTGCCGCTCTCAAGATGTGCTGTATTGAATGAATGGTAAAATATTGTTGGAATGATGAAGGAATGCTATCGATCTATTTTCAGACGTGTAATATGTACTGCAAAGCCAGGAATGAGAATATAAATACAAAATAATAGCTTTAGTGAGCAGGGTTTGTTGTCACACTACTCATTAATTTCCCTTCTATGTCTCAGTACGTTCACCAGCCCAGATCGTCCGGCCCTAGAACGATCACATGACAACCATCCCTCACCCATCCCACCAATACAAACCTATAAACCTGTGTCACGATATTCTTTTTTTCAAGGAACTGAAATTGACAAATGAATTATAGGAAAATCAAATTATAGAGAATAGAAATATTTCTATCATGAGAAGTTTTTGTAAACCGATACAAGACTTAGCTAATATAACTACTGTTATTATCTCACCTTATGTTTATAATGTTTCACTATGTATCTTATCTTGTATGTCATTTATTTATAATAATGAATTTACTGTGAACTCTTTTCCATATAAAATTATTGTTATGAATAGGAATTATTAGAAAACTAACCTCATTTAGTTAACATGTTTTTAAAATATGTCAAAGGAGCACAGCCTCATAAATTATTTACCTGTCAATAAGACGAGTAGAATGTTCTTTATTTTTCATATTTGAATTTATAAAATATCTTGAAGATGTTGAATTAGAAAATATTGAAAGACAACATGCAATAAAATAAATAAATTAAAGTTGTGTTTATTCACCGGTATATAGTAGTTGAATTGTGGTTATAAGCAGACAATCACCTGTCAAGCGCTTATCTTTATACCGTTATTATCAAAATTAGCCTCCCTTGCTATTGCTTTATTTTCTTTCGTAGAATTAAAATTTATTTATTGTAATTATTTTTTATTTCCTCGCACTTCACATCATTGTATCACATGGCTTGTGCCAATGTTATCGTAGGTCAGTGATTCTTGTAATCACCACGTGAATGTGATGTCTGATAAGGGAGAAGCTAGCTTCATACGGTATGTTTTAGTGATAAGAGGTTCGACTTTTGTTTGTATTAAAAAATATCCCTGTTTGAAATGTATGTAAATTACTGATTTTGAATCACTACATCTGGGAACTACTTTCTTCATTTGCAAACGTCATTGTGACGAAAGCTATTTTGAATTATATCAACCTATCAGAAGCCCGGCTTTATTTATTCAAGGATGTATGAACTTAAGTATTTTCAAGATTAACCACTTCCCAGATGATCATCTAGCGGTAAACAACCATGGTTGAATGTCCCCGTTTAACTGTTTTAAATGTTAAAGTAAATGTCCCAAATAACTGTAAATCAGCACCAAGTACCGTCTCTTATATATTTTTGATTAATTACGGAGTGAAGTGGAATATAAAAAATTAAAACGTCACCGAACTTAGCCGCCGACACCCTGCCTGTGCCACACCGTGAGCGATCCATATCCGAGGTCCAGTCAATTTTCATACGAAGGCATCGAGTGAGTAATTTCATTTCATCATTTTGTATTGGGCCCAATGCACAGTGAAGTGCATCGATAAAATATAACAAAGCGCTAACGACGAATTATTTGAAACTAAGAGTCTCCGACAATACATGAAATTTGTATTAATTGTAATCTCATTCCTTGCTTTCCACGCCAGCCCCCTGAGTCTCAGTCGCTCAAGGCTAGTAATTAACTTATTTTTCAAATATTATCAAATCTCTCCAATTCAATATCTGGACTTTGTTCAATCAAATATCCTGCTAGGAACTTTAAATATAGTAACTCTTCAAATTATCATCACAGTGTTGAATGTGTTGTACACATTAGACTGTGATTTTTTGTATAAAGTGTGGATTTTTGTGCGCATTATATTTGCAGTTTATTATCAACTTATAGCAATTCATTTTATCCCGTGTTTGGCAAACTCACAAGGTATAGTTATAAGTCGAGGAAAGGCCTCCCTGAACTATATTCTTGGCTGTGTCAGCCGGAAGTGTCGAGCTTATTGATATATTCGCAAACGCCACGTTACACCACATTCCATCATTTGTGATATTATCTTTATTTTCCATTGAGTTCTATGAAGACGGTGTAGTCGAGTCGAAAGGAGAGAATAACCACCTCCCAGACCGATTACTCCGGACTCATTCCACTCTTTCTTTGTATTGGCCTTCCTGCTCCCGGGCGGAGGTGAACCTTAAACAACGTGGAGATCATTACAAGAGGTTACCACCCAGGAAGCCCATCACATCTGTTATTGAATAAATTGTATATATATTATTTGAAACTCATATTATTTTGATTATCCACTGCATACTGCTGTATATTACTAAAAGTTGATTACTCTGATCTACTTTCAGTCTACTCCATTTTATTAATCAATGATTTGATCTTATCTACCTATATGATTATTTCACTTTATTGATTCTGTTTTTTTTTCTCTCAAATATTCATGTTGATTAAAACTTTTACCATATTTCCATTTATAGATATATTTATAAATGGAAATATGGTAAAAGTTTTAATTAACATGAATATTTAAGAGAAAAAAAACATTACGTGATGTCATTAACAATGACATTAACGTTTTGGTAGAGAGTTAGTGGGAAGGATATTTTTAATATTCTAAAAATAAGCATCTAAGATGCATAACAATAATTATAATCATCTATAGTTATTACAAATTGCTTCATTCATATCATATACAGTTCAATACTTATTTTCTTAGTGTATATTATGTAAATTCATCTATAATTTTGATGTATTGTAAGCTATTGTATATAAGTGTATGAGCCAGTATATATTGTAATCTACATAAATAAAGTACTCAATCAATCAATCTCTCAGACCTCAGAGGACAAGATAGCTGTTGTCAGCGGTGAACCTTGAGAACTTCTGAGCCGCTCCAAATCATACTGTATTTATTAATTGAAGAAAACTTATCACTTGATTGCACCATTTCTCACCTTTTGAACAAGAATCTTCCCTGTTTCATAGATGAATAGTATCCAGACCTACGGAGCCGGCCGGAGGCATCACTTAGCTTTTGTTCTCCTTATAGTATGAGATCGGAAACCGAGTTGTGAGCATTAACATTCTGCATAGGCATAACAAACCATAACATTAAATCCACTTCTCATGAAAAACATCATCAGCAAGCTCCTGTCATCGTCACCAACAAACCCATCTTATTAAGAATCATTTTCCGTCTCACTATCGTCTGTGAGACGATTCATCGTCTACATTGCCTACTGCATATTCCATTTTTCCGTCAGTTGACCGATTTATTATAATTAATTATTAGAAAAGTTGTCATATATATGTTAATATTGTGAACATGGGAGCGATATAAAGGTATCACCTTGAGACACATTTGAATGGAGAAAATAATATATTTTTTTCCAATAAATTTTCTCCATTTCAATGGAGAAAATAATAGATGACATGTCTAAATCTTCACAATATACTGTACTTTCTTAATGGCCCTTCTCATTAGTTTGATAGTTGTATTCATGAGAGAGCTCTACTGTTCGCAGAACTACTAGTTTAAATATATTTTTCAAATCATTCTCCATGAAACTATTGTTTGTGTTAGATTATTATTAATAAATTAAAAAATTATTCATATGAAAAATATCATTGGTATAAAGATTCGCAATCGAATTGAAAAAACACTACTATCCATCAACTACTAGCTCTATGACTCGATTCCAGTAATTACAAACATTGACTACACAAATCGAGAGCTGCAGGAGCTTCAATGGATTTATCCACGAATGATCAGCATTATTGATTTAGATCGTTGACAGACGATTTGAATGAATAAATTACACATATTACTGGTAATAATGATGGTGATAATGATGCGTACTATGAAAATTCCATTCTTGGGTTAAATACTCACTTGCTACTTATTCATAATTTATTCTAATGAAAACATTCTAAATTCTATCAAATTTTGATACTCAAAGAGAGCGTAGAAGGAGATTGGATAGATAGAGTGAGATGGCATCTGGAATGCGAGAGACGGCTTCAGCTGTAAATTGAACTCGCTATATATATATATATATATATATATATATAGATATATATATATATATATATATATATATATATATATCTATATATATATATATATATATATATATATTATATATATATATATATATATATATATTATAGGTACTATAAAACATTTTAAAGAATATCTAACTTATTTGTTTATTCCATGATAAATACAGTCATCGTCTGAAACTAAGGGTTCACTAATAATATCAGTGGCTCAAAATCCTCTCATCTTTATATGGAAAAACTTGATATCATGGAGAATTGAATAATCCAGCGTTAATATTTCCCATGTTGCAAATTGATTAGTGAATGAAGTACTCGAATCATCCAAATGTAACATAATGCTAGTTGAAGATTAAAAGAGTGAAAAGAATTGGATTTGAATTGTGATATGGGAACACATAATCTCTTTTCCAATAACTTTATCCATAAACGAGAGACTTTGGAGTGAAAAGATTTTGGTTTGAACCTCATATTTCTCTACCCCTTATAATATGGTTAGTGGTTTGAAACGTATATTTTTTCCATGCTTTTCATTATACCTTGTTAGAAACTAATAAGCTATTCCATTTCAACTTGATTTGTTGAGAATATTGTTTGTGAGCCTTTCATTTCCCTCCCACTAAAAAATAATCTTCTTCTTATTATATCTATAAAAGGCTAAGCTCTGACAGACTGAAATCACACCACAGCTCAAACTACTGAGCCTAAAAACTTGAAATTTTGCACAATTGCTTATGTAGCCTCAAAGCATCCACTAAGAAAGGTTTTTCAGAAATTCGCTCCCCTGGGGGAGCTGGGGCCCTCCCAAAATTATGTACTTTTCAATCGCTCATTGCACAGCAAAGTCAAGAGGAAAATTTTTGTTCAGCTACGAGAAAAAATTAGATCTATGCAGAGAAATTTCGATCAGGAGCACAAGGGGGTTCAGGAAAGTGCATTTTTCGAAAATTTTGATGTAAAATCACACTACAGCTAAAACTTATTGTCCCACATACTAAAAAATCTGCACAAATATTATTCAAACATGCTAGACGCGCACTAAGAACGGATTTTGAGATATTTTGTCTCCAAGGGTTTCAAAGGATGAAAAAGGATCCCATTGAGTAAGCTTATGAACATTGTAAGGTGAACGCTATACGGAACTGAGATAATTTATTGATTGGCATGAGATATTCTAACATAATTATGGTTCAATCATTGGAAATAACAAAATCATATGATAGAAATTCAAAAAAAAACACGTGTTCTATTATTGCTTCCTACCTGATTCCACTTAACCTCAATAATATTGTTCTAATAATTGATAAATATGTTTAATAATAATATTATTATTAATATAATAATAGTATTGTTTTGGTAATCAATAATTTTTTCACAAAATCTGTATAATAATATGGTGAATGTGAAGCAGCTGCATCAAAGAAATTATCTCGAAAACATATGTTTAGGGAAACCATAGTTCTGAACTTCGTTTTCCTGATGCAATGTGTAATGTATAGGCTACACGTGACAGGGATTATTAATTTTTCAGCTAGAACAGTTATTTGAGACTGCTAAATAAACGTCTACAGTTGCATGAATGCTTTTTATTTACTTACAATTTCAAAATTATTCGAGCCCTGATAGAATGATTGACTCACTACAGTCAGTCGAAAATTTTAATATTGAAATGGCAAGCTGGACAATGAAAAAGATTGTATGCACCTTTTCTATATTTCCTCAAATGAAAAATGAGTTTTGTGGGTTGTCAAAACTCCCCCTGAAAGGAAAATTATTCAACTTATCCTATCTTTTAGTAGAATAACAATGATTTCTGCGTTGGATAACATGTTTCTTGCCAACAACAATCGAACACTTCGTGATTTGACCTACACCTTAGATTCATATAATTCTATTAATTAAATTCATGAGAATTAAAGAACTTTTTCAGTCAGTTTATTATTATTCGATGAAATCGATTATCAATAGAGAAGACAAATGATTATATTCGTACCTACAATCAGTACCTACAGAATTAGTTGAATGAATTGTCGATGTACTAAGTTCTTGGTCAACAATATTTTAATTTTAGTATTTATCAATTTATTATTTTTTCAGAAGTTATTTCATTTGAATTAGAGAATAGGCCTATTTATTAAGCTCCTATCAATTTATCATTCATAACAATGAACTGTTCAAAACATGAATTGAATCAAATAAAAATGGCTCATACTTCTGTATTCATGTTCGCATGTTTTCCACTTGTGATGGATAGCCAAAATATTGTTGAGCGAACTGCACGGCAAATTGTAATCGAGGGCTCTGATTGGCTGAAAAGTTCAACGTTCGAAGTGTGGTGAGGCGAACAGTTAGAACTGAGGCAAGCGGCACAGCGAACGGTTCGGAGTACGGTACGGCGAATGATTAACAGCAGATTTCAAACATTATGAAACATTAATATGCTCATGTTCACTGAAAGGCAAGATGTACGGAGGAATGCACAGTTTGCTGCGCGGTTCGAGGTTCGGTTCGACATGTGTGGACGCACCTTTAGATGTTACAGGACATTTATAAAGATCACAGTACAAAGAAACATAATTACCTATACTATAACTAGCAGAAACCAGTGCTCCGCAAGGATCTATTTTAAAACTTAACAAACTGAAAACTTGACGTAATAAAATTTTGAAGAATTGAGAATAGGCCTATAACCAACCTTGGTTAAAAATAATTTCAAGTTAATTGGTCCAGTAGTTCAGACGTGATGATGTGTCAAACATAATAATTTTCCTATCCCCTACGTGTAGAAGCCAGCTCTTCACTTTAATATATATATATTATATATATATATATATTATATATATATATATAATATATATATATTAGGACTGTGGAACAGAATAGTGGTGAAACTATGATAGCGCCAGAAGTGTCTCAAACACAATAGTAGGTACTACATGAACTTTTTTAAAATGATTTGAAAAGACATGTGTGATAAATTGTGTACTGGTATTGAAACGGTAGTTTGGAGTTGAAGTGTAGTTGATTGGTATTAGCTGTAGATAATGGTTCTTTAGAAGACCTATACAAATAATTACCACTCCCCTATCATTGAGAAACTGGAAAATGTTGAAAAAAAATTATTCACCTCATGGAAGAGAGTTGTTCATATTGCATTCATTGATTACTGAAGAATGAAAGAGTAATTCACAATTTTTTTGAATTTAGCTTAGCTTATATTCATCCTAAAATGGAAGATGGAAAGAATATGGAATTCTGTGTGATTCATCGTACCGTACATCGCATATTTCCTGGACCATCTATTGACAATCAACAACTATGAAAAACAACAACTATTGAATTCATCTTTGAAACACTGATTAAACCTATCTATTTGTTTCAATTCAACACTTTACTGATAGATATTACTACCAATTGATTGAGAAGAATATGTTTTCGGAATAATGAATGCTGCATGACTAAGCACATAGAAAGTCCGTATTGAGATGTAAATGAAAATATTGTCAGATAAAATTGATAATTCACCAAATGAAGTCAAGTGTGACATGAGATACATTGACTTTTTGGCGGTACAAAGTTCGCCGGGTGAGCTTGTATGATTAATAAGAGTATCATATGTTACTATAGTTTTCATATTATTATTTTGTCCTCTATGAATTGATTTAAAGACAGGGCCTCAGAATGAATAATCATAGAAATGTATAATAACATTCGAATAGATTTTTTTGGAGTCATGCAGTTTAAAGAGTGCTATTGCAGTTGATATGCGAAATACAATAATGTTATATAATCATTCCTATCGCACAGATAACTATAGATAGAACAGGTCTGTCGTCTTGATTTCTGAAAACTCAATCCCTGAAAGTTGAATAGGAAAGAATATTCTGTATTGTGTGAAAACCAACTGAGAACAGCCTTTGATGGAAAAGTTACTCCCACATGAACAACCATTTTTTGTCGGCAGACAACAATGACTACGAGAAACCTTTTAAAGATGTTGAAAGAGTCCTGAGGGAGGACACACACACTTAGATTGTACGTTGACCTAGAAAGGGAACAATTGTCCCTCAGCTCCGAAGGAATTGAAATAAATCTTTTTTCCTTGACCTGGTTGGGGTCTTCAGCAGGGAAATGTTTATAATGACCACTGGGAATACCTCCTCTACTCTCGAAAAACGTGATGCATATGGATTGATGGGTGATGAAGGGGAATTGGAATTAATGCTCTTATATCATCAGCTGGATTCAAGCAGCGGATTAAATGGATATTGGAGTCCACGCTTAATGCAACCAAAATTCGCATTCATTTACCTAGATAGCGCGGATAATGAGTTCGTCATAATGTCAATACCACAATCAGCACGCATGCTTCTTCATTATGCAACAGAGCTACTTCAATAACTCTTATGATGCAACATTGAATAAGCGTGATGTTTCAAACGATCCGTAATTACCGCTGCGTTAATTAACTCAGAAAACGGATATTCGAATGTGTTGACGGAGAGCGGTGGGAGTAATTGAGTCACTGGCTGTGGTTAATGTATTTCCATTTGCAAAAACATTCGCTCGATCCATTGGGATCGGTTAAATGCTCATTCCATCGGGGATGCTGGATTGTCTGGGAATGATTCACCAGAAATACACTGTTGGACCAACGTTACATACCAGTGTTGTTAAGACTATTATGATTCATAGACTCTTCTATGACTGACTGTGTTTACACATTTGATTTTGCAAACAATGATTTTCACATATTTTGTTCATTGTAATTATCGTCTAGTAATTCACAACTATTGTAATGATCATTGTATTGTATTCTTGTATGTCAGTCATTATTTGTTCACATGAAACCAATAATATTATTGAAACTTTGAAATAGTAATAAAACTTTAACCATGACTGTACTGGATGGAATCAGATTATCGAACAGCTACAAGCCAACACGAGAACAGAGAAGCAGAAGGAGGAGAAATATTTTTGAATATTGTGTTGGTGAATACACTGTAGGCTAGTCGCACATTGAGACACGACGTGACGTAATATGATGTAATCAGACTCTGCTAGATAGATGAGTTGATATCATATTATGATGTTCACGTGTGCTAGCTTTGTCTCAATGTGAACATTAAAATATGATGTCCAGCAGACGCGGGTCATCTCATGTTGAGTCGCGTCGCTTTTCTGGATGCGACCAGTATTCGAGCGTGTAATCTGTGAATAGACATTTGAACTTATCGTTTTATAGAATCATGAAGAATGCAAAAATCACTCCATTTTTACAGCTGCTCAGGAATAGTGGTTATTAACACACCACTAGTTATCTTTAAACGAATTTATTGATTTTGGCTGAGTTCGCAATGGAAATAAAACGGAAAGCCCCAGGCGAGAACATCTCTTCACAGTTGTTATGAAAATGATTTATTCACCATTTCTGAGCTGATGTAAGCGATCGAAAACGAGTACGAATGTTTAATGAAAAGCACGCTAAGATCGTCAGTCGTTGGGCATTTGGAGGAAAATTCCATGGAGGGGAGGTAGAGTGTTTGGGTGTTGTGGAGGGTGAAAGAGGGCGAATGATTAAAACTGTTTCCCGAATGAAGATTACAGCAGCGTCTCTCCAATTTCCGTTGCCGCCGCTCCATCGTGACCAAGCCGAGAAAATTCAATTTTCAACGGCTCCGAGATTTTCTTTTTTTCTCTCTCATCGCGTAATTACATTTTCAAATTATTGTAAACAGCTAGCAGTCGGCTCATTAATTCTTTCAAAGCATTTCGCTCCAGAAGAGCGCCACCGGCATTATTTTATTCACAGCGCTGATTATTATCGGAGGCAACCTTGTCGCAACAGCAACTTCAAGTTGCCGAAAGAACGGCAAAAGACTTTCTGATTCCTTGTTCAAGTCGTGGGTGCCGCTCAGCCATCACAAGTGGCTTCAGCTTACTTGGCAACCTTTCATAACGGATTAATTATTTTTTAAAAGTTCTTGACTTTCTTCACGGACTGCGTTGGTAAAGGTGATAAAAATGTTCTTGATCCATGATCAGCAATCGAGAATGTATTGTTCTGAAAAAATCACAGTGGATAAAGATGAGATACTGGATTGGAGATTTAGAGTCATTCAATTATGTTAATTGAAATTGACAACATCACAACGTTTCTCTTTCTTTTCTGACAATTTCTGGTAATTCCTGACGTTCTATTACTTGGACATGTACAGGCCTACATAGGGAAACTCAGCTCTACTGGGGAAAGAAGTTGGCAGTACTGCAACTTCTCACCCTGATATGCTATTTTCAGCACATTTATCCTGAAAGTATCACTACATGGAATGATGGTTTGAATCAATCGAATTCTACTTCTCTGTAATTTCGAGAATACACTCATAACACGCTATTAGTGCTATGGGAACGAATTTCTCTGAGTTTGATATGAGAGGAAGAAATTGAAACAATGATTGAAGATTATCTCATATTCTTATTGACTCATTTTGTAGTTATTACATAAGATGGGAACATAAGCTCAAGAGTTGTAAATCATCTCTAAAGCAGAAAATAATCAAATAACCATGATATATTTATATATGAGGAATAACATGTGGTTTAAATGATTCAAGATAATCTCACGGATGCTCGACTCTTTAATGTGTATTTTCACTTGAACAGAATATGAAAAGACAAAATCAACCAATATTCATCTATCAATACTTATCTCTTGGATAAGTAAAACTTCACTCTTCAAGATTAATCACATATTGAGGTTTTATAAGATTTAAATCAAATAATTTGAAATGGGACTGATCTCCTGATGTGAAGGAAATTTGATTCTTGCAATTTTCTCAAACATCACAGGATTTAAAAAAGAAAAGACTGAATCGAGGATAAGAAATGACACTCGAATTTCGCAAAACCCTCAAGGCAGTGTCAATTACTTCTGACGGGGGAAATTCCCAGTTGTGTAACGGTGGAAGGATGAGGAAATGAAACTGAACTCGCCCATTAGACTTATCATACGTGTCTGGCATGTTTTTATTCCACAAATTCTCCTGTTACATTCTCAGAGAAACACGAGAATGAAGTGGAGGTGCCAAGTGGGAGAAGACAAATAAAGAGCAAAAGCAGCAGCAGCAGCAGCTGAAGGTATGTGACCCGTGAAAGGTCCTGTGAGCCGCGCCGCGTTGCATTTTCTAGTCGTCGACAGAACAGTTTCCCAAATAAATCTCTTCCCCGTTGTTGAGCAATGAGCAGCCACATGCGAACCGTCAGCCGGAAAAACTCTCGCAAACGCGCGCTCGCACAAGCCACTAAGATGTAAACGGTGGGAAAGTGTCAAGATATCTTCTTTATGAGTGCTGCTGAACTTTGGGGACGCGTTTAGTCCTCAACCCCCCTCCCACTCCTTCATCAACTTGGAAATGGCGACAAGCATCCCGTATCATCCAGAGCACAGCTGTGCGTCTCCTTTTTATATTACCGCCAACTAAAATATCGATCACGCAAAATTGGTTGTCGAAAACAGGCACTACACAGTCCATACGTGTTGCCTGACACCTCAAACGCATAAGGCACCTCAAAACGAGGTGAAGACGATGGATACTCTTGCCGGCTACATTCCTCATGACATTTTCGTCCAATTCCAAGTTCTTTAAGAGCCTATAGTCACTATTAGGTATTTCACAAACACATTTTATGAAATTTTGAGTTTTGTCAGTTGATTTGAAACCGCTCTCACCCCCATTGGTGTTTCCAGAAAAAAATTCGGGCATGGGAGGTGGGTGTATATAACACTGTCGTAGGAAGCACCTAACTTCTGGGGACACATCGGGGGGTGTGGGATGTATAGAATACTCCTCAGCGTGAGGTGAGTCCGGGAAATGTTTAGAATATACCTTCGACTTGCTGCCGTTTAACGCAATTTTTGTGTTTGGTATACTACTTAATTATTCGATTTCCATGGTTTTTGACTAAATGAAGAGAAGAATGGATTGAAATGGAGTTTTATAAATCATTCAATAGTTTCAAATAAAAGTTTTATAGTAGCCTTGAATAGGCCTACTCATTATTGAACAGCATGCTATAAATTTGGCTACAAACTATCTGTAAAACTTCTATTGAAAGAAGATTCTATTGAAAACCCTCATTTCTTGGATTTGTATAACTTCATCGTCAGTCTACATTTTGGAGCACGATACTAATATTGAGCTGCTGTTTTTTAATGCCCATCACAAGCAGAAAATTCACATCTCGGTTTGCTATGGTCGAAGGAGTCTTCCCAGTCACTCTATTGGTAAACTTTATACTAGGCCTACTTGTGGACAAGCATCTTCACCCCTCCTCTACAATATACACTACAACATGATTAATAGGAGTTGAATACCTGTTATAATTTTATCAGAAACTACGCAGCAATTTATAGATAAACAAATGACACGTAATTTAAGCAAAAGCATAGATTATTGGATTGAGCATAACATATTCTTCAAACTAGTTGTATAAAGTATAATATTGTATCCAACAAGCATTGTTACTAAAAACATTGAGCAATGGTTTTTTCATTTTCACGTTCTCGAACCAGGTATTGTGAATGTTCCCTCATCATCGTATATTTTTATGTATTCCCTGTGTGAAATATTCACTTCATGATGGCCTCAAGACGTCACAGTGGTTAATTGGATTCTACTTTGTCCTATAGTATGTACTATTCTTAAGTTTTTAATTTTTTTTTCTGAGCCTTTGAGACTTTTGTATATTGCTGTAATACTTTCTTTAGCTCTTTTTATTTTAATTTTTATATCGCTTCTTACTTGACCTGAATTGAAGCAGAATAATTTAACCGCAACTCACTGCCAACACACAAGGACTCTTATGTTGGCAGTGCCGAATATTACATTGATTACATTGATAATTATTGTTGTGCAAGTTACAATAAATGTATATTTTTAGGTGATTGTATATTGCATACTTTAGTGATTGTATTGTACAAATATTTGTATGTGATTTTTGGCAATAAATTTAATTCATCCAATTCAATTCAATTTTATTCCGTCATGGTCAAATCAAATTGTAATTCATTGAAACTTCCACAGACTACTAACAAGACTAGTGGACATCATAATACCTCTATTATAAAAAAATGTCCTCAATACCATAATTTCGATTTCACAAAGAGAACGTATCACACTCAGACTTCTAGACTAGTCGCATAATGAAACGCGAACAGACGTAACACGACGTGACACGAGAGTGCTAGAAGGGTTACTACTCCAATATATATGATCAAATTATAATAGTCACGCGTGCTAGTTTCGTTTCAATGTGAACATTATTGAATGATCATTTATGATATGAAACTCATCGAGAAGTCGCGGGTCACGTCGCATCTGGTAGTCTCAATCTATTATCCTTTCGGATTGCTTCCAAGACTTGTGCAGATGGAATAGATTCTTGTGAGGAATGAAATTCCATCTCAACTAGTTATAAAGTTAGTATCCTTGCTTGTTGTGTTGTTGAATGATAATCAAACAAAGTGAATCAACTTGAGTGCCTTGATAAGCATGAAATACCAGTAATCTTCACTTAAACACCCTTACCTTGTGTGTTGTACAGGTGGGCACCCCGCAGACCCAGGTGCACACCGCGGAGGGTCAGCTGCAGTGGAGTTCGTTGAGCCTACGCATGCCGCTCTACCCCTCCCACTTCACCAACGGCGGGCAACTGGTGCTCAAATGCATCGCGCTGGTCGCCCACGCCTACCGTGCCACCACCGAACTGCAGCTGGTTGCCGCCGGCAAGGAGCCCGTGCCCGAACGAGGTCAGACATTCAATATTCAAGTTTCATATTCAAAACATTTTCTACTTGAAGCATGAGCTTGTGCCCTCGTGCCTGAGCTATAGGCGGAAATCTGTTGTTTCAGCAAAGATCCAAATTTAAAACATTTTTCCTGTGTTGGTATAACTAGAATTTGAAGCTTGTCCAATCCTAAACTGGGTGAGACACTTTTGTTCCAACACAAATCAAACTCAGTTTGCTGAATTGATGAATTTGTGAATTGAGAAGCCTGTACTGGAAGGGTGAGACTAATTTAACCAAGTAGGATTCATGTTCCACCTGAAATTGGTTAATTTCAATCAATAAAATGAATATATCTTTATTTGAAAGAGGACTTCTAAGTCCTCTCCATCACTCAACCTGAATTAATACACATTTTTGATAGAGATTTTAAATTGAGAAGCCTTTACCTGTAAGGGCAAAATTTAAGTTCAATTGAAGTTTTCAAGATTTCATGTTAAAATCCTACAAGGGTAACCATGAGTGAATTCTACTCGCACCGCATGGGACATGCGATTTCTAATCATGAAATATCAAGATATCAAGATATCTGGATACACTTCTACCAAGTCTAAGGCTCCTCCCAACAGTTATGCTTGAGAAAGCAACGATAAAGAAGTTGAATACGACTCCAAAAACAAACTTTTTATATAAAATTGAAAAAAGTGAGCAAATTTCGTCAAAATAATAATGGTTCTTAGGATACTTTTCAATTGAATAAGATTTTCTATACTCTACTCCAGATTTTAGAGCATTGTTGTACAACTCGGATACAATAAATAATAGATTTAGAATCTTAAGAGTTTTAAATTAACAATACCTTGAAATAAATGAAAGAAGCCTTCAAGAAGGGAATTGTAAAAGTGTTAAAACTGAAGACCTAGCCACACTTTGTGCTTCCACGATTTTATTCTCTTAGTGCTGGCAAGTGTTTTTTTTTTGTTGATTCAGATTCTTTAATTCTATTTTTATATTATAATTTGTAAAATGATACCGACTTTTCACTCTTTGGTTACGTTATTTCTGTTAGAAAGACATGAAAATAATCATCTTGCCGCCAAGTGTCAAAATATCATATTTTACTCATTTATTTTAATCATTTTATTGCTCTTCACTAGTTTATCACAAGCTCAGCATGTGTGTTCTTCTCATTTTCAAATGGAAGAATTCAAATTGTGACAGTTTACTTAGTTTTCGGGAGAAACTGAAAGATGAATAATATTTACCCTTAAGCGCCTACTTTGAAACTTCACATTTTTCTGGGTTGAAAATTTCAATATTATACTTTTTACCTATGCAATAAACGCCGTGACTTGAAGCCAGTGATTGAGCTTGTCTGGAGTTTGAACTCCTGTAGACTGAACTATAAAGAAAGCTCCTACAGTAACTAGCACTCACCTGTGCTCTGGAGGGTAACTATTCTAAGTCAATGACATTCCATCTACTGACAATTTGGTCTTGGAAATCGTGATATTCCAGAAATTGAATTAATCAAAAATATTTCAGATCATGTTGTATTATATATCTTCATGTTCATTAAAGGATATAAGAAATTACCAGAAAGTTCAATTAATAGTAAATATCACTGAATTGTGTTTTCTCGAATAGAGAGATTGATCCGGTTGGAACCTGGTTTTGAAACTAAGCAGAAATTTGTAATGGTAGGTAGTTTTGAATTTCTTATTTGTTTCATTACAGATTGTTTGAAACCCATCCAATACTGGAGGTTGATCTCAAATCATGTGTGGATGAATAGATGAATAAAATAATAGCCAACATTGGATGAATTCACTTTAGAATTCAAGTTCCATAATAAATATAAACCATACTCAAGATTTAAATTATCAATTTTTGTGCCACAATTTGACAGACGGTTAAAGAAAGTGTCTGAGTACTCAACTACTCGACGAAGAGTGCAGAAACGTTGAGAATAATTGCAGGTGCTCTCTTCACTGTTCTTCAAAACTAATTTCGCACGGTGCAGATTTCCCGAGAGCATAGAAAGTTGATCTTTCACCCTCACCAATGAGAGAATATCTGTGCAAAGGGCTGACTTCAAGTATGTTAATGATATGCGCCTCTTGAAAGACACGGACGTCTCACCAGGCACGTGGAAAGTTTACGGCTGCCGCTTGTCGCAGTTGTCATCAGGCCAAGTAGCTTGGCAGAAGCGTTTAAAATATTAATCTCAAAGTCGTCGAAAGCTTTAAGCGCCCATTAGCCGGAAGTTTCTAATTTACTTAATGTTAAAGAGTCAGTGCCGGGGCAAGGCTCTGCAACTTAGCGCCGTTTATATTCTGAAAGCAAAGCGTCAGACAACTACTGGAGACGACTGAATGAGATATTCATCTTCGCTTCTTAGCAAAGCAGAGTGATATCCGGCGAGATGAACACTTTGAAGGATGCCGTGAAAGTAGTTAGTTCTATGTTGAACATCCTTGCCTTTCTCTTCTCCTACCACCCCCTCCTTATCCATCATATTGTTATATCCCTCTTTACCCTCCTTGTCCACTCCCACCCTTTGATATCATACTCTCCCCCTCAAAACTAAGCTTCACTCTCCTCTCTCTACCGCATCTGTTCTTAGTATTTATCTCTAACGTTGGAGATGCTCTATCAGCATCCCTCCCACTCTCCTAAATTTACTCAATATCTTGGTTTGTACTTAAAGCGTTCCAACTTCTCTTTCTTATTTAAACTTCACTTCCTACCCAGTCCCCACTGTCCCTCACAATCTTCAACACTTTCAAGCATGACGCATCCTAGATGGTATTTGATAGGTAAAGGTAGGAGAAGAAGGAAAAGATAATTGAGATGGGGTTGGAAGTAGAGATTATCATGATAATATTGCTAAGCTGGATGTGAAACGATGAGTGAGTGAGTAACTTGTCTAACTATAAATTGAGTTATCAACTGGGACAAGATTTCATTACAACTGGTAAGCGAGAATTGTAAGTGAGAGTTTGGCTGGACTGACAAATACAATAACAATCAGTTGTTCTGATTGATATTTGATTTTGGGAGACTTTGATGTTAGAATGCAATTGAAATAGGAACTTCTGATTCTATGCGCTTCGTTATGAAATAAACATATTCTACTAACATAAAATTTATCTCGTGATTGCTCACAATGTACAAGACATATTAAAAGAATTCTCCTTGGAAATATTATGAGTGTCGAATCATTAATGAGGAATCAGATTGGATTTTCATTCTCTCATGTTCACACAAATAAAATTTAAGAATAATATATATTCCATTACATTGCTCACGGGTTTTGTTCCAGAAATTACCATTACACCACATTATCCATATATTATATCACCACATCAGAGAAATCAAAGTGCAACAATTCACCACATTAGAGGAATCAAAATGCAACAATTTACATTTCCAAGGTAAAACATTTGAATAAGATTTTAATTTGAATCAGAGCATATCACATTTTCACAATAACGCTATAATCCCATTTGTATAATTGGCGAAAAATTGACGTTGAAGAATGACAACAAACATTAATTTAACAAATTCCACTCGCACCCTTACTGTAACTGAATACTCCCAACTTACAAATATAAATAATAGGCTCGCTTTGTCGCTGCCAATTATATTCGGCGCTGATTTACTACCTCCTTCTTCCAATTTGCGTGAAAGGTTAATATTTTCAATTACTTAGCCAACCAGCCGCACTTCCTCTGCCACCCTCAGTTACCGATTTTTCACTCCATGAAATTTAGCTGTTCTGTGTTGGGGTTGTATTTACACGATGGTTGTGATACAGTGGTACCACACCCCTCGCCTCGTGTTTCACCCGCCCCACCAACACCAGACCCCGTTGCCCCCTTGCACCCAATGGCCCCCATCAATCTTACACGTGGCCTCGTGAGCCCAGCCTCGGCTCACTCGGAATTTACAGCGTTTTGCCGCATACATGTTCAGTGTGACTTGCTAGCTATGTACGATGTGTTCAGTCTTGCTCTCTGTATACTCGAGAACCGATTTATTACAAAATCTACATTTTGCAGAACTGAAGATGAAGAGTGAATAAAAGATTTCTCTAAGAAAAGCCTCAAAAGCAGCATAAAATCGATAAATTGATTCATGAGAGAATAAAACTAGTTAAATCCAGTGTCTAGATTCATTATAAAGGGAAAATGGAAGTACCGTTGGTAGATGTTCGCAAAGATGATAGAATTTATTTAGTAAACTATCTTTCTACACATTAGTGTTTGATAGTGAATATCAAATCAAATAATTTTTTATTTTGACAAAAAACACAACTCAGTGAAATAAAGATATAAATAAACCTCAGTAGGCCTACAGTAGTTAGTTTCTGTCAAAATATTGAATGGATATGAATATGGAAAAAGTACTGTATATACTTTATCATTATTATTTTTATATATTCTCCACTACGATTTCCAGAATGATTAATAAACTCATTTCTAATACTATTTTTATTCGCATATTATCATGAATGTTATCGTTCTGATTTGTTATATTGTATTCTTTATATCTTTCTGATCTCTCTTGGCAATTGACATTAATGACCAGTGACTAACATGTAAGATCTGAGCCTCCACCTTATGGCAAACTCCAAAAAAATTATTATATTTGAATAGTTAATATCAACCGAAATTCCATATTCAAATGCACAAGAACAAATCCACATAAATATACATTGTATGGTACAAGCTGAAAGTGAGACCTCAAATAAAGTAAGTCTGTCTAGAGGAAAACTAGACTTGAATAGGCCTAACCGAGGACTACAGCACTTCATCGACTGCTTAAAAATAGGTTCTATACTCTGTCATCTTTCCATGGTAATCTCATTCAACTGTTTTATGTCTCTTGACAAAGTACAAAAGCAATTCGATTGTAATTTCCCGGTTTATTCCTTTCCAGTAGAGCTGCTCCATAATAGTAGTTTGGCGTCAAAAATAGCAAGACCGAAAGCTTTTCGTTTTGTTATTCCAACAGAAGAATAGCACCGCTCTTAGCCTATCCAATGGGCGTGCTCGACTTGCCGGCTGCCCTTTTTTCTCCTATTCCACCAGCCACTTCTGCAAGCATATTGAAATATATCGACGATTTCACAAAGCGAAAGTTTGTTCGCAATTCCCTCATTGTGTCTGCACCGCACCGCTCCAAAGTCTCAACAGTCAATTTCCTTCCTTTGTCAGACTAAAACTCGTTCCATTCTCTGCACTCAACAGCAGCAGCAGTTATAGGCTCTTATTTTCGCTGTTCACAACAAAAATAAATGGCAACGAAGTTGTCGATTCGAACAAGTAAATAAGAGATAAGCAGAAAGTTGGCGAGTGTTTTCTTTTGCACTTCAATGAGATTGTCGAAATCAAAGTGCGCAATATTGTTTTCGGTTCATAAAATTCTATACATAACATGTGAGTCTTCGAAAAAATGGAAGCTTGATTGTGAAGAGCAACCAGAATTCCATTTCCCCACAGAGTACTGTGTTTTCTATAGTTTATATAGTTTTATTTAGAAAAAATAAAGATCTGGTCTCATTGCAGTGTGAACAAAACGAACGCGAGTCGCTCGTGTAGACATTCAGCAAACGACTTTTCGAGAATGGAGCGCATTGACTAGGCCTAATAAGACAGTACCGCACTAATATTATGTTTAAGTTGACTATCATCATAATATCATTGAAAATTAATTGTTCATTTCATCTATTTAGAAGTGAGGCTCCATATTCAGATTTCAAGCCTACTGAAATACAAGGCGCTCGTCCTCATCTCTGCCTCTATATTGCACAGAGTACCTCTCACACTAATGATGAGACCCAGTTCTACAAAAAAATATTGTTGAATATGTTAAAATTCAACCATCAATAACAACCCATTGATCAAGTAGCAATATTATTGTTCAAGTAGCATATGGATAGAATGAAAACAATGGATTTTCCAAGTCACAAAACAGCAGTAGACCTATTGTATCGAGAAGTTCTATCGATTGGATAATGCTCTCTCCCAACTCCCTACTATTAGATCAAAGTATTCGTAAAAGTTAAAAACTGCAGAGATCCTCACCCTTATTGATGCTCACCCTTTTGTGATTAATCACCAGTTTTCAATGAAATGCTACAAAGTTTTCTCTATAGATACTGAATTTGATATTCTTGTTGTTGTGTTCCAGTGACATCACCAAACGCAGCCACTGTCGACTATACCGTACCGAGCCTCCCTCTGCTATTGGCTTTCATCGTGGCTGCTATCAGATAGTAAGCAACGTCTACTATCAACCCAAACGACGTAAATGTGTCAACACAATAAAAAATTACAAAAAGACTACTTTCAAGTTCAATGTTGGATTAGATCATACTATAATAGCAGTTAAGAGTTTTTAAATCGCCTGGATTATTGTTATACGTTTGAAAAGAGTGCTTTTATATGATATGAGCGAGGAATTTAGTAATACAAATTATTCGAACGAGCTGAATTTTGTTAGGGGTGAACTAGTCCCCGATACATACCCCTATCCATCCATTTCTTGTGCATATAGTAATATTAGCAGATCTGGGCTACTCCAATTGCAAAGGTTATGGAATGAATACTTTGAAACTGAACACTCTTGAAAACTTGAAAGAACTTTGAAACTCCAAACTTTGGAACGTTATAACACTCTTGATGACATAATCGGTACTCTTACGATCAAATTAATGCAGTAAATTATACAAGAATGTCAGTGAGAAAAAACTTTTGAGCTTTAAATTCACTCCCCAGTGGGCAGTGATTCACAGATACAGTATTTCCTTATACATTTTCCGAGCATCCCTCTCGAGTTTATCTAAGCGCCAACCTTAGCAAAATAATAATTCCCGAATCTACATCCTGCCCAAATCCCACTACTCATGTATGATTTTGAAAAACTGTTTTGCAGCTTCAAACTGGAATGCGGTCTTGGCCTTGTGAGTGTGTTCAGTCCGCAAATGTAATGTGATTAGAGGAGTGTTTTCAACAAATCGATCATCCATATTTGTGTATGGATCGAAATAGCATGACCAATTTGCAGCACTCGAGAATGCAAATTGCCTCACTGAAGCTGAGCCATTGCATCATTACATGCATCATATTTTGGCGAGCATGTTGAGTGTATTCGAAAAATTGTTATAGCAGAGATCTTTGGGTCACTCGTTGTTCATTGATACTTGAATATTCATCACTCATACTATTCTGATAGGCGATTTCTTTTCTTTTTCAATGAGATTTCTCAGGACAACATGATATTTTAACGAGAATAATATAAAGTGAATTCAAGCAATCTTCGTAGAAAAGTAACCTTCAGGGCACTGGTTTTAATTAATAATGCAAAATTCATCTCTCATCATTAATTCTAATCTGATTTCCAATTTCGAATGAGATTCCCAGTTCATCAATTACTCGAATTTAGCTTTGAACTATCATTTCACTGGATCATTATCAAACCATGTCCTTATGTATCTGGTCTCTAGTGAGAGATATCACTTATCTATTGTTTCTTTTTCACGGTGGAAATGTCACTGTTCCAAGAATCTGTTCCATCACCACTGGATTTCAGTCATTCAAAATAATCAATATAGTTATTATCAAACAATATTCCAATAATTGATGATCAAAATAATGATGATCCTTGATAAAAATTTCAAAATTGTCAAGGTTATCAAAGTTTGTTTAACTTTGGTTACCCATGAAAAGCATTGAAAATAGATTACTTCTACAAGAATCTTTACTTGAATGTGGAAAAATGATGAAATATTGGAAATATTCTCATGAATGGAAAAATGCAATGCGTTTTCGCTATAAACATATTAGTTATAGTTGATATGCATGGGTTTTCTGAATGTATATATATGCTATTGCTGCTATTGATGGAGAAAATGGTTAAAGTAGCGACATAAAGTAAAACCTTCGTACTCACTTTGCAATGTAGCCTAGGTATATCTAATGAGGAATGGATGGAAATCATATAGAATAAAATAATTGGTATATTTATATGTTAATTGGTTGAAAATAAACCATTGGAAATTCACTTGTCTTGAAGAGTAATTTTATAAAAATCAAAATAATAATTAATAAAAATAGATATTTATTTTTAGTATTCGTTCGCTGTCATTACCCAAAATACTATGAATACTTCCCAAATGTTGATGTTAAATGTGAACTATTGTAATAGAAACAGCAGAAATCAAGTTTACCATTCAATTGTGGAATTTGAGAATGAATATTGTAATAAATGTCTTGCAAGGGTGATCAGAGCTAATCATCCACAAACTATGACAATTGGCATTATTAAAATGGTGGATTAATTATTATCACAAGGATATCTAATTTGGATTGAAATGTATAATTTTCAATATTAATATCTATGATGTGTCATGAATATTGTTCATTACTGTGATATTAGTGTTTAGAAAGGCAAATTATAAGTCAGTGTAACACTCGTGAACTTGAATTAATATCACCTTAGAGTATTATGATGTGTTGTGAATAAATCACTGATGAAAAGCATTGGATTGTTATATGCTAATAATTGCTTTTTCTCGATTAAATATGAGGGTGTAAGCGAGTTTTTACTCTTGCAAGTTTTATGAGAGTTGTCGTATTCAACGGTGTTTTAAATAGTCATGGCTCATTGTAATAAAATGTTATTATCAAATCGAGTACTTGGTTGTCTCTACCTTGCAATATCCCATCTTGTATGATATTGTTCTATGTACCTCTATTATAGGAGATAACGGTTCAGAATGAGAAGTAGATAAAAAAAATCAACTTTATTCGATTACATTGCAAATCCACATTGTTTCGCTTCACAATAGTTGACGTCCAGTTCTAAAGTACACATGTAGTGAACTCATTTTCCCGACCTCATTCTTGAATAGTAGACCACAGAGTGTAGGATTTTCAAGATAGAGAATTGATCTTCTCTGTGAGATTGTATACAAGTGATCTTTCAAAAAACAAGTTTATGCAGAACAAGAATTCAATATTTTCTATCACATCTGAAGTGCTAATCTGTGGATGATTGTTGGAGAGAATGCCACCAGTAGCCTTGTGTTCCAACATAACGAAAATAATGATGGTGTCAAAGTAACTCTTTAAATCGTGAATACAAAATATATAAAACAGTCACAAACTACATTCCATCACTATGGCCTGTGAGCTTGGTAGCAGTTCAGGGCCAGGTTTCTAGAACGATTATCTAATCAAATGGACTATTATATCCAAAGATTCGATGGCCCATTGGATTCAAAATCTGCTGCTTCCCAATTTGTGAACATACTCAAGTAAATAAAAAATAGCAAAAACATTTTGTCAGCAGAAAGAGCCGTCAACATTGACCTTCACAAAGTCCCGCTCTCTTATCCTCAGTTGTTCCCAACAGAGGAAAATAACTTTGTTGAAAAGTTCAAGAAAGCTCTCTTGATTACATCGTCCCCTACAAAGCCTCTGTGTATTCAAAGATCATCTGAAACTGAACTCTCTCGAGTAGCTTGATCGAACAATTCCAAACTACGTTAGAAATTCGTCCACTGGTCCTTATAGGATAACTTAAATAATATTTTTCTTTCTCGTAAAGTTCAAAGGATAGAGAACCGAATTTCTTCTGACAAAAAATCACATCCTGCTGCAGATCTCTAGTGATTCAAACATTCTACAATGTTTTATGGTGAATTAAATAGTGTTGGAGCTGTTATTTGCTATTGGAGATGATTAACCTTTTCCGGTAGTCGCGCCCTACTCAATCACACGAGCAGTCGCGTGTTGTACTTTTTACAACATCCAATTTTCCAAGTGTTATTTACTCTGTTTACTGTCAAAACATATTAATTAATTGTATAATTAATTCTTCTTGGATTATTTTACGCCTATGAACATTTGGATGATTACCATTTCATAGCCTAATAAGGTACACCAAGCAAAGTCATCAATTTTGTGTTATTGGTTCATTTACAGTCCCCATATACAGTCTTTCTCTACCTTATGCACAGTGCGACTTAAGCACTGTCGCGACTAAATGGAACCTAAAGACTGAACCATTGCTCGGTTGATACTGCAACTCAGTGGAGTGATGAGGAAAAAGTTTTGGAATGCATAACTGACTCATTCATCCACTGACACAATCCCCTCCAATAGTTTTGTGCAGCAAAAAAACTGACACTGTTGTACTTTCTACAACAGCGCGTCTGCAGAAAGGTTAATTCTGTTGGTAAAGGTGGAAACTGACAATGTACTGCCTTGAAGATTTGTCACATTGAAGTATAATGGAGGTACTAACTGGGCCGTCCCACAAAATGAATATATCTCATGAACTTGAAACATCAATGAAAAGATTCACAAATGAATAATGTACCTATTTCAGAATCATCAACAGTATGGCTGAATAGTAACAGTTACAATTGTTACAAAAAGGAATTGCATCACATTGATGATAATAGTATGCCTAGTTGAAATAAATCTTCCATAAATATATGATAATTAGACAAGAACATGATTAGAATCTATACCAATTCAGTTTTCACTGAAATCTTCTAATATATATCTCATGATACATTGAACTGATAGAGTTTTTCATTTTGAAAATATGAACATTTGATTGAAAATAATTAGTACAGTCATAATTTTAATATTTGATAGATTAGCTGCTTTTCATAATTTTTTATCTAAGTAAAAAATTTCATATGAATAATGCTCCATCTTTCTCCTTTCTCAAGGTGAGAAAGTCTATTAGAACAAGTCTATTTTTAGAATATTTTGTCTCTGTGGATATATTTTGTATCGTGAATAAAATAAAATTGAATTGGATTGAACTGAATCACTTGAATGTATGGATACGTCTCGACGTCATCTAAAACATATGTGATCGTATGTGGTGGAATTTGAGAGTTCAAAAAATGTCCAGAGAGATTTTCTAGAGTAGTTATTCCACGATAAAAAAAACATAATGCTGTCTCATCTTATGTAGATAGTTCCAAGAATCCTCAATCTTGAATCGAAAACGTTGCTTATTTTGAGTCAGTTTCAAATCAACCTGCAACTGACGATGAATCCATTGGAAAATAATGTATTCTCTATGATTCTATTGACATAATATTCATGGTAAACTCTTACGATGGAAATTCAATTGCACAGGAGTGCCCAGCCTTTCTCAATGACGTGATGAGCCAAATGACGCATCACCTGCCTAAATATATCAAATTTTAGTATCAAACCCCTATTAAAAGTACTCTCACAAAAGACGTTCATCAGTCGTTATGATCATCAGTCTGCAACTTCACCCCCCTTCTCATTAGGGAATACCCGAACTATGCATCCAATAGACCTAATATCAGATTAGAGTGGAAGAATAATAATAAGAAAAAACTATCACAAATCACCCTTTAACTTTTGCGTATGATACAACTTCCAACAGCAGTTTACTCGTCCTATCTTCGTTCTTGATCCATTTTCAAATTAGAATACAGTTTTCCTCATTCGTTTTCAAGTTTTACGAAGGCAATTCAACTTCTACAAATGAGTTGAAAATTTCCATCCCACAAAACTCAATCCTCATTAAATAGAGAACAGTCCAATATTGACCTCTATACTTTGTAAGTTAACATGCCCTTTCAATAACTAAAATGAGTTTTCCCATTTTCTTACAAGTAGACGCAATCAAAGACCTTAAAGAGATATAGACCCACAATGCCTATGCCTTCCCAATGATAGCTCTTACTTGAAATTGAAGGCCACCATTGGGGTATTTTAGCACGAGATATTGTATATTATTTATTTGTAATACTATAGATCACAAAGGCATTGGTGGCATTGGTATGTAATAATCTTATGGGTTGCCCCCTCAATGGCGGATTTCAATTCCAAGTACGACACTAACGCTGCATGTGAGTCTATGCATATTTAAGGTCTTTGGACGCAATACTTCACGTGCAATATGGCCAGTCAGCTGACACATGCTGAGCTGTGTTAGTTGCTGCAACGAATACTGTTGGCACACAGCACAGCTTGAGCTGTATTCATTGCACAGCTTGAGCTACTAACATGCTCTTGTCAACGGATTGAGCGATGTGGCTCAATTTGCCATGCGCCATATGTAGCAGCGATCTTTTTGACGCTAGCGGCCTATTATCTGCCGAGATTCACAACAATCTGTCAGCATTCCATATAAATTACGTCAACACCTCCCGTTCAACCAATGCCAACAACTTGACAGATTTCTTTCAAACTGTCAGCATTAGTTGAACGGAATGAATTGATGTTATTTATAGGGAATTCTGAAAGTTTGAAATGAATCTCACTACAGCGACAACATACTACATACTGACTAGTCGGCGCTGATTGATGGCCGCGCAACAGTTTTCCATTTTCTCGGCTAGTTTTCCTCTTTTCCGTCTCCAGTAACTTATTCAAGTAGATCGATCAAGTAATCAGTCAGCTTTTTGGCCTTTTCTCAGAGCCGTGCACAACATTCTTTGTTGCCGCATATGGCTACTCTTCCATAGGAAAAAAAATATTGTTGATAATAATAATCACTTATTCTCGTTATATCATTACAAATGAGAATTCAACTCTTAAAAATGAATCCATCACATCAATAAGAATATCGGGAGTTAATTATTGGCATCTTCTTATAATTGTGCCTGTCCAAAACGTGGGCGATTTTCACTTTATCCACAACAATACGAAATATTTATATGGGGCTTTATCCACATCAGGATCGGATGTTGTTTTGCCAAGAAATTTTCCTTCTACCTGGGCCCTTCTTTTCAAAAAATCTTTCCTTGGAGGAAGATCCACCCGTAATAGAGCATATCTTATGTCGTTTTTCATTACATGTCCCAGATACTGGATCTTTTTGCATTTGACGGTGGTGATTATCTCAATGTCTCCCTCCATTTTCCTTAGAACCGCAATGTTTATTATGTGAATAGTCCACGGAATCCTCCAGAATCCTTCTATATGCCCACATCTCGAATGAAACACTGCACCACCATTTATAACACTGAAAACACATAACACCTGAGAATTTTTTTTTCGTTTCTAGAGAGAAATTCTTGCTCTTAAAGATGGAGCACATTCTATTTGAATCTGATCTGGCCTTTCCTATTCATGATTTTATTTCCTCAGTAATATCCTTTTCTTCATTTATGATGGTTCCCAGGTAGCTAGCTATACTTTTTCACTTGTATAGGAATAATATGTCAATCACTGTTGCTTGATTGACTTATAGGTAATATATAGGATATTATTCTTGCTAAAAATCATCAGTTTAATAGGCATAGGAGTGCAAAATTCAAAAGGAAAAAATCATAAAATTATCTTAAAAAATATTATTAGTATTTGCTTTAGAATTAACGGAATGTATTACCGGTTGTTCAATAACTGTCATATTATAGAGATTTTTTACATTCATTTTCGCAATTTTGGATGGATGGAAAATGGAGGAATAGATTATGAAGATGAATGTAATAAGGGAATACAACTTCTTATGTTCAGTTTTGTCCTATTCCCTCATTATATTCATTTTCACAAAAAGTAGATAATGGAGGAGTAGACAATAGAAATGAATGTAATGAGTGAATACGAGTTCTTATTTCAAGTTTTGTCCTATTCCTCATTACATTCATTTTCGCAATTGCGAATGGTAGAGAATGGATGGAGAAATAGATGGTTGAGATGAATGTAATGAGGTTTTTTCTTCTTCATCCTTTTCTTCTTCTTCTCTTCTTCTTCTTCTTCTTCTTCTTCTTCCTCCTCCTCTCCTTTTTCTTTTTCTTCTTCTTCTTCTCCTTCTTCTCCTTCTTCTCCTACTTCTCCTACTTCTCCTACTTCTCCTACTTCTCCTCCTCCTTCTTCTCCTTATCATCTTTTTTTCTTTTTCTTCTCCTTCTTTTCCTTCTCCTTCTCCTCATTCTCCTTCTAAGCTGAGAATATTGTCACGTTTTACAAGTGATCAGCTGATTGAAATCAGCGCCATACAGTTGGAATAATCACATCTCACTTTTATTAGTGGTACAGCAGATGATGAAAATTGCAGTCTTGTATCAGCTGTTCCTGGTAGGATAAATTTTTCCATTTCATGTCCTTCAGCATTTTTCTCGATCATGGATAGCAAGGTACTGTATATTGGATAAACACCAATGATTGAAATAATCATCGATACTTTCCACTATATATAATTGAAATATGATTGTCATATTCTTATTTTTGAAATTATCAAACAAAACTGAGTAATTATAGAGGATTCTACCAATGGGTCAATCCACCCCTGAAAAAGTATAGAGGAGTAAATTTTACCACTACCGCATGAGACTTTGGAATATCTGGATATTTCGATCATCATCGAATGATAATAAAATCGACAGTCCTGAAAATAAAACTGGTTCGTGAATTCCATTCGTGGTTTCTCTTACACTTGAATTCTAGGGAGAAATATTTAAACTAATAATAGGGATGATGAAAGTTCTAATCTTTTGGATGAGCTAATATTCTATGACATGGAAGAAGAACTAGAATGAATCATGTAATGATATTTTGGTGAATCCTGATTCTTAACCAAATAATAAAGATTATGACTCTTTCCTGATCACAGAATCACACTAGCTAATGCCAAAAAATGCATATCTTTATAATTTTTTCAATCTATGATATTTTAGCTTAGCAAGTTTGTTCCTCATTTTCTCAAATGTGATAGTTTAATTTGTAACAATTGATGTCGTTCCTGAAAGATACTTGAGTGATACAGGAAT
Organism: Nilaparvata lugens; assembly: GCF_014356525.2. Taxonomy (NCBI): domain Eukaryota; kingdom Metazoa; phylum Arthropoda; class Insecta; order Hemiptera; family Delphacidae; genus Nilaparvata; species Nilaparvata lugens. The sequence goes on from NC_052504.1 coordinate 51,450,460, forward strand.
CTACTCCTTGTCACCCTTGAACGCCTTTTTTAACGGTACCTCAATAGGTTCAATACCAATTATTGTTTCTCTCACGTATTAAGAGCGTAGTGGTTCACAAATACAGATACAATTCAGATATAATTTAAGTTCTATTATACTCAATAACTGATATCTATTCTTAAAGAGTTCACCTCCTATAATTTCCCATGAATCACGTAGTTTCCTTCATAACACTTCTGCTCCACTATCATTGTTCTCAAGTTGCCGAAATAGAAGGTTTCACTGGTCCTGTACCGGTACATTATCTCCATCCAATTATATCCAGTACAATGGTTGTACTATTGGCTTGTACAAGTTATCTATTCACAAGTTGATACCACCACTCGTGACATGCTACAAGGAAGCACAGTTATCGTTTCCATTCAAATGCTGGAAATTCTATCTCGAGGGAGCAGATTCCTAATCGTTTCCATTCTCCTTGAGCCTTGTCTAAGCACACTTCGCTTCAGAACCCGGCTTCAGCACACTCTCAGTGTTACTTAATTTCCTATTGAGGCTCAATGCACCTCGTGGCAGTGCTGTACTCGCACAGAAATAGCATTTGGAGATGAGACTATTGTAATGTTGATTACAACTCTCTCAATCCACGATCCACTCTAGGATGTGATGTCTGATTTCGATCAGCCTCTTCTTTTCAGACCATTGAAATAATTGAATCGACGATCGAGTTGTGTTTTCAATTTGGGATAAATTTTTATCGAATCAATTGCATCCCAGATTCCCATCTTGTTTGCATGCTAATAATAATGAGGCAGCACTACACCTTAACTCTCTCCCTCCTCCAAAACTTCCAATAGAATAAGTTCCTCTGCAGTGTATTCCCTGTTTTTTTTCTGTGGAACAAACTTGTAGGAGTGGAAGTTTGAATTCCGATGTTGAAAACTTCGTGGGAGTTTCCTCGGACAATAGAACTGGATTTTTGATTCGATTGAAACTCCATTTGTAGATTTTGAGAGAGCTTCATAATGAATTTCATAGCATAGTTCGCATCCATTGCTGAAAAAAATACTGCAGTAGAGCAGTACTGGTCCAGCGTGAAAGTGGAATAGTAGAGTAGAGACAATAATCCAGTGTTCTCCGACTATATTTATCAATAAGGAATGTGTTCTTACCTTTCAAAACATCATGTCTTCCTAATTTGAGATTGATGGAAGTCGATATTATAATAGTGTAAGTGGAGAAAGTCTTCAATGAATATGAAACGACCAAAAGTAGTACAAATTCTAATTTTAAAAAAATCTGATATTGAAGAGAGTATTATTCCACTTCACTTAGCACCATGTTATAGTAATATTTAGAGTAATATTTTCCAACTTTTGGAGTTTATAATCTCCAAGTTTCAAGTTATTGAAATTTCAGTGTTTTCTTAACTGGAATAATACAAATAATCATCATACGAGTGAATTTAATTATGAGTGATCAATAATATTTAATATAATTTTGTATATTTTATATATTACAAAGTTTTCTTGATGATCAATCATTGAGATTCATGCTATAATACTCCCAGTGAATATATCAACAAAGAGAATGAATATGGATAATGAGTATACGACATATAATGATGAGAATGAATAATACGACAACACACACATATAATAATGTTAGCTCTCAAAAATATAGTCCTGAATAATTCACCTCGTTGAACAAGCAAAGTCTTTCAATTCTTATAATATACTATACTGTCGTATTTTTCCACGTTGTATCAATCCTTCAAAATAAGACATATTCATTGTTGTGAATTGTATCTCCGACTGAACTATCGACTCAATTCGATCCTTTGAAAAGAAAAGGAAAAAAGGATTCTTTCAAGTTGAGTCAATTTATGAGTAATCAGTTGCACTGATATGATATATTCCAGATAGATATTCAAACATTCCACATTCATCAATATTTGTATCAATTCAACATGAGTGGTTAGAAGAGATATTCATATCTAAGCTTTACTTGCCCATCAGAAGCTGGACAATAGGATATTCTGGCTTGTTCCATTTGAAATCCATTAAAATTTGACACATTTTAAGTTCAGCATATCCCATCACAAATTATGAGTGTAATATACACTGGCACAGGAATTAACCCATTATTTGATGTTGCGAGTGAAAATTTATAGGCCCATGATGGGAAATGCATATGAATGTCGGCAATAAATGATGAAGAGTGGTCGTGAATAATGGAAGCGAGCGCATTCCTCGTATCGGATGGGAAAACTCTTGAAGTTCTATTAAGCACTCACAACAATTTGTCAGCTCCGTTCGTGAAGGAATGACCAACAACTTTCGAAATTAAAAATTCTACTCGCTGCGGACGAGGGTGCGACAAAATTGCGAATCTGTAATTTATTCAGCTCGAACTGCAGAGAAAAAGCCGCCCTTAATTCACACATAAATTTGGCGCCGAGCTTGGAAATAACAATGAACAGCGCACTTATGAATGCGTGGGAACGGATACATCCTCTCCAGGGTTTCCACTCTTATTATTATTTACTCTTGCTCTCTCATACTTGAGAACTGAAGAAGGATTTTCTTCTCTCAATGGACATAATAGTATACATTCTATTTCGAATGTCGTGCATAGTATGCACCTGAACCTTGAGTATATAACACACCAAATATTTAGTTTAGGTTGAGTTTCTTACAAGAACCTTCAAGAATCTATCAGAACTGTAATGATCTGTTGTGAAAAAAACTAGAGTTCATAGAGTCTCAATTTGAAACAAGAGGTGGCGAATGATAGGAACAGAGTGGCATCTTGAATATCTTTTTCTGATTTATGTTGAATCAGTCATGGAAGATTCAGTCTTTCTCAACATTTAAATGACTGTGCCACTAGTAATTCAGTGAACAGTAGACCTCGCAGAGTTATAAACCGCAGCCACCTCTTATACTGTCCATCAAGGTAAATCCTGTCTGTATGTCGTGTAGGCAAGATATCGGTGTGAAAACGGCTGATGACTGTTGGGGTTGGTGTATCAAAAATTCTAACAACGAATGCTAATCTCCTTCAAGACATACTGGCAACAGGACAGCCCAAGTTCAAAGCAGAAAAATTTCGAGGGACAATACTATATTATTTTAGTTATTAATTGCATGCGTTATTGCATGCAATCAATAGTTCATTTATTCATTTATTCACAATGGAAACAACGGGTTTCCCCCAAATACATATCCTTAACAATAAAAATTGTAAAGTCATAAGTTCTTTGCATACTATTCAACATTTAAACATTTAAACATTTAAACATTTAAACATTTAAACATTTAAACATTTAAACATTTAAACATTTAAACATTTAAACATTTGAACATTTAAACATTTAAACATTTAAACATTTAAACATTTAAACATTTAAACATTTAACATTAAACATTTAAACATTTAAACATTAAACATTTAACATTTAAACATTTAAACATTTAAACATTTAAACATTTAAACATTTAAACATTTAAACATTTAAACATTTAAACATTTAAACATTTAAACATTTAAACATTTAAACATTTAAACATTTAAACATTTAAACATTTAAACATTTAAACATTTAAACATTTAAACATTCAAACATTTAAACATTTAAACATTTAAACATTCAAACATTTAAACATTTAAACATTTAAACATTTAAACATTTGAACATTTGAACATTTGAACATTTAAACATTCAAACATTTAAACATTTAAACATTTAAACATTTAAACATTAAAACATTAAAACATTTAAAATTTAGGAAGGAAAATTGGATTTTTTTTTTGGTTCAAGGGTACATATCACCAATGTACCTAGAATACAGGTATTCTAGGTACCTTGCATTTTACTGTATGGTTTGTTCTTTCGTGCGAGTCAGGTGATCCATATGCCAATATTTGAGTAGTATTCAACTGTTTTAACAGCTTTGTCATTAGAGATCAGGTCTCATGCATTCTGGGCCAAGACGATATTTCAATTGGTTCAATATGTATGTTGAATTTGCATGAACAGGATAAATATTTTATAAACCAAAATCGATTGTAATTTTTCAAGTACCTATTATGAATATTCAGTACAAACGTTCACTATACTAGCAATCTTTCAAATAAAGTGAGATACATTTTATCATTTCTATGGAATTTTTTTCATTTCAATGAGATTATGAATTCATTTTTTGGGTCGAGATTCCAGGAGTTGATGTTTCAAGGTAACTCAAATCAAATGATTGATCACCATTTGTCACAATTTGATTGTACTATTAAATTATACTATAATTGCACTAGCCTATTTAATTTATAGTACAGATGGAATTAAATAGAGAATGCATTTATTCAAATGCTAATTATTAATATATAATTATTATCTAACGAGAATCCTAAATAAATGCTGCAAATCACCCCGAAGACCTGCAGACATGTCTGCTCTCTGCAGTAGCAGAGTTCTTCGGGGTGATTTGCAGCATTTATTTAGGATTTTCGTTAAATAATAATTATATATTAATTAGCATTTGAATAAATGCATTCTCTATTTAATTCCATCTGTAACTGGTTGGCCGCTGTGGCTTCGTATAAAATGAGCGCTGCTATCCAAAGATTGTCAGTTTGGTGTAAGGGCAAGCATTCCTGACTGGCAATTGGGAGGTACCGGGTTCGATTCCCGGGCTGGCAACTAATTTTTGGATAGTAGTTCTCATCGAATTTCCATCTAGCTGTTAACCCTGTTGTCAATGTCTGCAGTAGCAGATGTCTTCGGGGTGATTTGCAGCATTTATTTAGGATTTTCGTTAAATAATAATAAATTATAATTTATAGTAATTTTTGAAAAAAAAAACGATGCATTCATAAGTAGCAGTGATGAACAAAGTTCTATTTCCATTATTTTTTTGTATCGGGCTTATATACATGAAACGAAGCTTCAGTTACACTGACTATTTAATTGGTGCTCTGTTATAAACATAATTGTGTCTGGGTTAAAGTTGGTTCACAAAGATTCCTCATTACTTCGAATGTAACCTGGTATTGTCTCGAAGAATATCCACTGGAATGTCTTTTTTAAATTGAAGGGAGATGAGAAGGAGAATGCAGAGGAGGAGGAGGAGTAAGAGGTGTCGTGGAAGGAGGAGGGACAACAGACAGACAGGTTGCCAATATAGCGTTGCTTGACCAAGCTGTCACAGATACTGAACATCAAAGCATCAACTCGGTTTATGCAAATTGACGAGCAATCATGCATATTCAGCAAACCGCTCCACTCCTCCGCGCATCTCACGCTCCAAATTCCTCTGCAATCTGTAATTTACAGTTTATATTGTTACTTTGCAGGCTTTCCAGAAATAGAAGAGGCTCTTTCATCTGGAAATCTCATTTCAAAATCACACAGGAGTAACACTAATTGAGCTGGTCTTGTCAGTTCGGTTTTGATGCAAAGCAAAAAGATCGTTTTCGGGTGCATGATGACTGGGAAACACTTTTGATCGTCGGAAAATATTTTTCAAAAAAACGCTGCAGGTGGATTTCATGACAGGGATGAAGTTCGTGAAAGCTAATTTTCATTTTTATACATATGCTGGTGAGAGAGTGGCAGTTTATGGAGAAGGAATTATTATAGAGGATCCGGGGTGTTGACCTAGCAATGATGTGACGCATAAAGCTCGAGTATACAATAATACAATATTGCACTTTGCCATTGGATGAAACAAGTTCACAATAGGCCTCATCAATTGCAGAATAAAATAATCAAATACAACACTTCCATAAATAATAAACAGTAATCTCAGTTATAACGAACCAAGCTACGCTGTGACACTTGAGTATAGTCCTCTAGAAATTTTACCAAATAATCAAAGTTGATGGAATCAAGAATGCTTTCACTTGAAAATTATAATTGTGAATTGTTATGGTTTCCCTCGCTGTGTTGCACTTATTGCAATGTTGAGAAGATTTGCTCACAATCCAGAACACAGACAGGAACTTGAAAATGTTGATGGAATAATTTCAATAATAGGTATAATTACAATCCGTTTGTAAGATCTATTTGAACTTAATGGCGGAGGATTAAGATATTTAAATTTTATGCTAATTTGAAAGTCGGAAAGAGGATCTGTAAAACTTGAAAAGGAAGAACCAGACTCGCCAGCCAAATGCCACCATAAGAGGACCCCAAATATTTTAGAGCGTAGTACCTTACTAATGATTTTGTAAAAGTTAAAGTTAAAGTAAATTATTAAATTTCTTAAAAGACTTCGTGATGCTATTGTGAAGCAGAAGTCATTTTTCATTTTTAATTAAATTTATAACCCCTTGGAGGAGACGATTCCGGCTACCATATTCCCGGACCACATGGAGTTGGATCGACATCGGCGGCTTACAAGAAGATTTTCGACACGTGAGTGATTAAATTTGAATTAGTGATGGGCGCCCTAGTGCTTCGAATTAATCTGATGATCAAAGCTAGCTCGCCGAAAGGGTTTTATTATAAATTGAGAAATTAATAAGAGTAATACTTGCGCAAGTAAAATTAGTATTAAAGGTATTTAATTGAAAGAAAAATATAGATCAATATTTTAGAAATTCTATTAAATCAAAGAAGTACAAAATCTAGGCTATTAAAACATATGCATATAATATTTAATTTTTTGCAATACAATTTGCGATAATTTATTATAGTTCTAATTCACTAGATGAATGGCTCTACCTATTCCGTCAGGTGCCGAATCTTGCACCCTGAGATAAAAATATATATTCGATACAAATAAATCTACTAAATACTAGAGATTTTAATATATATATATATTTGGATTATTAGTGGCTAATTTATCAAGCTGATCTTAGAGCACACATTTTTTGATTGAATTATCCAAGTCGACAAGTATTAGCAAGCGCATATCGCAACTACATGCAACAGAATGCATATGATTTTAAGATAAAGGCACATGGTAATGATTCGTGCCATAAATCTAGAATATAAAGTTAGCCTGTGATATTTTTATTGATTTCAATTATTGTTCTATTTTTATATTATATATTTTTTATCGCTCTATATATATTTTTTGCCTCGACTGATCTTTGCATTATTTGTGTAATATATGTATGAAACTTTCATGGTGTGCAATTTATTTTTTATTCCTCAACACTATAGTATAAGTATCATTTATATATATATATTTATTATTTATTGAATTACAAGATTTATTGGAGAAGCCCATATCTAGGCCTATCAAGATTTTTTAAGACTGAATACTATTAGAAAACCACGACCTAATTATATCAAATCTCATGCTTTACCGACTGATGCCAAGCAGGAGGCTAATCGTTATTTAAATATAAAGAATAACGTGACATAAAGACATGGCGCCCAACGTGGGGCTGATGATGAGAGCCAAGCTCATTGAATAATTATTTGAAATTAGGTCAATAACCATATTGAAAATTATAGATAACTTATACGAGTTGTGAGGAAAACTGGCGAAGGAAAATTTGTATTACTTTTTGGGGAAACAAGAGCTTTAAATAGAGAGAAATTATATGTTTTAAAGAAATTTTATATTATTAGTACTGTGAAAAATTACATGTTTATAGAGAGAGATTATATTTTATAAGCCTAAACTGCTATTACTTTCTAGTCAAAAATATATTAGGTGTTTAAGCCGGTTGGAAAATAAGTCGCAGCCTGTAAACTAGCCAAGAATAAATCAACAAAACATTGGGGGCGCTAGAACATTGTAAAAAACTTAAGTATAAATACCTTGTTGTAAGAGTATCCAAACACTTTACACATCACTGTTCACTGTAAGTCCCGGTTTGTGTCTTTTTTTTTTTTTTTAAGCATTCTCGCTCATCATTCTTATCACTGTTTAATTAGCATTTATCATATTTGACATAATGAATCACACTCCCGCAAACTCTGAAGTTTCATATATGTACGGCGGTTGCACAGATCCCACTTTGTCGACTCCGAGCACATCAAACCCCACCACGGTAGATGCCAATACGCCACGAGAAAGGGAACCAGGAAGCGTCGGGTCGATAGTCTTCGATCCACCAGGTCTGCAACCTCTATCCTCCACTCGAATCGACGCCGCTGACACACCATTGAATCAACGGATAGTAGAGATCAACTTTGAAGGGGGCGAGGAGCAGCCTGCAGAACCCGCATCGCCGGAGGCCGAGTCACACCTGGGCAAACAAAGTATATTTTCAATCACAGAATTAGATCCGCTTCAAAAGGTAATAATGGAACAAACTAGTAGCACTTTCAACATTATGTTACAAAAAACAATGGATAGTATGATGCAGGAGATTAAAAAAGAGATTGCTACAGTAAAAGAGGAAAATAAACAAACAGTGGAACAGGGTATGAAAGAGACCACAGGCGCTATAAAATCAGTAGAACAACGGTTGGATAATATTGAAACTAAAGTAGAGAGTCATAGGGAAGAGTTAAAAGCAATGATAACCCTACAAAAAGAAAGTCAGGATAAAGTTACGGCAGGATTATCGGAAAGGTTGGATACGGTTACATGTGAACTCAATGAAAGGATAGATAACCTAACTACACAAATCACTACACCTATTCAGGATATAACAAATAACATTAAGGCCGATTGCCACCAAGAAATCCACAAACAAATTACCGTTGCCAATCAAAACTTAACAACTACAGTTGACAAAAATATTAACATATTAAAGAAATACAAAACAAACAGATTAATATGTCCACAAAAATGAACCAACTGCAAGGTAGCATCAATCAAAACACTGAAACCTGTAAAGCTTTAAATGGAACTCTACTAATTCAAAAATCCACTCTGACTCAATTAAATCAAGAAATAAACGCAAATAAAATTACACATAATAGTCAATGGCAGATAACACAGGAAAAAATAATAGCATTGGAAAATCATATTCAACAACAACCTCAAGGAATTCAAACAGACAACCTCAACGTACATAGTATATTACAAGGACTAGGAAAATTTGATAACACTGATCGCCATTTGCAACCTCAACCATTCATTGATCAGATAAAATTAGTACAAACTCTTGCACCTACCTCTTGGAATTTTTGGCGTCTCCGTTTGACTAATTTATTGATTGGCGAACCCCTGATGTTTTTTCGGAGTAGAGCCCATGAATTTACATCATTGGATGAGTTTGTCGCTGTCTTCCTGGAACAGTATTGGAGCAGAAGTAAACAGTTGGACGTGCTAGCGGACATCATATCATGCGATTTCAACCCTAACTTAGACGGTGCATGTACCACTTTCGTCACTGCCCTACAGTTTAAAAATTCTCAATTGAGCGAGCCCATTAATGAATCGGCATTAGCAAGTATTATTTTAAAGAAGCTACCGTATCAAGTTAGAATGGCACTCGCCACACAACCCATTACTGATTGTAAGCAGCTGATAAATCATTTATATGGCATACAGTCTGCAATGGCCATATCAAACCACCGTTCAGACCAGAGATACGCACCAAATCAACATAACTCAAAATTTAATCAGTATAACAGCCAAAATTATGAACCGGTATCATATGATCGCTACCGATCTGCTCCTCAATTTGAACGCCGCTATGAGCACAGGCAAAATGGTAACTGGAATAATGAAAAATTTCAAAATCGCACAACCAACCACTATGCCCAGCAGAGCAATCGTAAGAATCACTATGATGGCCGTGATCGATTAAACTCACATAATAATCACACACAAAACAATTACAACAGAAATTATAAACCGCCACCTCAACAAGTAAGCACAAATTATACATTAGCACATGCAATAGGATTGAATCAACAAAAAACCCAGAACCCAGCACCCAACGACCCGCCACCAGATATACAGAAAACTACAGCTAATAAACCAGGACTATATGATACCCCCGATATAACACCTACAAGCTCCAATGAAACAAACCAAGAAAAGCAGGATATTTCAACATCATACACCACATTCAGAAGTGATTTACCGAAAACATTATTAGAAGAACCGAAAATATTAGAAAAACAGATGCCAATACAAGACAGCCTACCACTAAACCGCCGCCAAACATGCAATTAAAGCCAGCCGCAAACATCAACCCATTTTAAGTATATTGTTTCCCGCCGAAGACACATCACCGCAGGAAGAGCAGCCCGCACATCAAGAGACCGCCACCATGTATCTGCACACCGCACCCGCGCATCATTCGACCCCACCAAGGCACCCCAAGGAACCCAGGATAGAGGACCAAGAGGATGACACCAGGGAGGACGGACTACCGGACAAGAGGAGCGACCACCGCAAGGCCCGGAGACGGAGGCGCCCGAGGACACCCAGCCGACATCAGGACGAGGAGGACGGCATTCGGGAGAACGTGCATCATAAGGCCCGGAGGCGGAAGAAACGGAGGAACCGCGCGCGCCGACGGAGGCCGCATGCACGGTTCAAACGCCCGAGGAGGATACCGGACCGGGACCAGGTTGGAGAACAGACCACCGACGTCATGCATCCGCGGCACATTCGTTTTAAGGGAGATGATCAACGATGTGACCGGAATAATAGGCCAAAGAAATATAACAAAAATTAAACATTTAAACATTTTAAACATTTAAACATTTAACATTAAACATTTAAACATTTTAAACATTAAACATTTAAACATTTAAACTTAAACATTTAAACATTTAACATTAAACATTAAACATTTAAACATTTAAAAATTTAAACATTTAAAAATTTAAACATTTAAACATTAAACATTTAACATTTAAACATTAAACATTTAAACATTTAAACATTTAAACATTTAACATTAAACATTTAACATTAAACATTTAACATTAAACATTTAACATTAAACATTTAAACATTAACATTTAAACATTTAACATTTAAACATTTAAACTTAAACATTTAAACTTAAACATTTAAACTTAAACATTTAAACATTTAAACATTTAAACATTTAAACATTAACATTTAAACATTAAACATTTAAACATTAAACATTAAACATTTAAACATTTAACATTAAACATTTAAACATTTAAACATTTAAACATTTTAAACATTTAAACATTAAACATTTAAACATTTTAAACATTTAAACATTAACATTTAAACATTTAAACATTTAAACATTTAACATTAAACATTTAAACATTAAACATTAAACATTAAACATTAAACATTAAACATTAAACATTTAACATTAAACATTTAACATTAAACATTAAACATTTAAACATTTAAAAATTTAAACATTTAAAAATTTAAACATTTAAAAATTTAAACATTTAAACTTAAACATTTAAACTTAAACATTTAAACTTAAACATTTAAACATTTAAACTTAAACATTTAAACATTTTAAACATTTAAACATTTAAACATTTAAAATTTAAACATTTAAACATTTTAAACATTTAAACATTTAAACATTTAAACTTAAACATTTAAACATTTAAACATTTGAAAATTTAAACATTTAAAATTTAAACATTTAAACTTAAACATTTAAACATTAAACATTTAACATTAAACATTTAAACATTTAACATTAAACATTTAACATTAAACATTTAAACATTAAACATTTAAACATTAACATTTAAACATTAACATTTAAACATTAAACATTAAACATTTAAACATTTAAACATTTAAACATTTAAACTTAAACATTTAAACATTAAACATTTAAACATTAAACATTTAAACATTTAAACATTTAAACATTTAACATTAAACATTTAAACATTTAAACATTTAAACATTTAACATTAAACATTTAACATTAAACATTTAACATTAAACATTTAAACATTAAACATTAAACATTTAAACATTTGAAAATTTAAACATTTAAAATTTAAACATTTAAACATTTAAAATTTAAACATTTAAACATTTAAACATTAAACATTTAAACATTTGAAAATTTAAACATTAAACATTTAAACATTAACATTTAAACATTTGAAAATTTAAACATTTAAACTTAAACATTTAAACATTAACATTTAAACATTTAACATTTAAACATTAAACATTAAACATTAAACATTAAACATTTAAACATTTAAAAATTTAAACATTAAACATTTAAACATTTAAAATTTAAACATTTAAAATTTAAACATTTAAACATTTAAACTTAAACATTTAAACATTTAACATTAAACATTTAAACATTAAACATTTAACATTAAACATTTAAACATTTAACATTAAACATTTAACATTTAAACATTAAACATTTAAACATTAACATTTAAACATTTAAACATTTAAACTTAAACATTTAAACATTAACATTTAAACATTTAAACTTAAACATTTAAACTTAAACATTTAAACATTTAAACATTTAAACATTTAAACTTAAACATTTAAACATTAAACATTAAACATTTAAACATTTAAAATTTAAACATTTAAACATTTAAACATTTAAACATTAAACATTTAACATTTAAACATTAAACATTTAACATTTAAACATTTAAACATTTTAAACATTTAAACATTAAACATTTAACATTTAAACATTAAACATTTAAACATTTGAAAATTTAAACATTTAAAATTTAAACATTTAAAATTTAAACATTAAACATTTAAACATTTGAAAATTTAAACATTTAAACATTAACATTTAAACATTTAAACATTTAAACTTAAACATTTAAACATTTTAAACATTTAAACATTAAACATTTAAACATTTAAACATTTAAACATTAACATTTAAACATTAAACATTTAAACATTAAACATTAAACATTAAACATTTAACATTTAAACATTAACATTTAAACATTTAAACTTAAACATTTAAACATTTAAACATTTAAACTTAAACATTTAAACATTTAAACATTAACATTTAAACATTTAAAACATTTAAACATTTAACATTAAACATTTAACATTAAACATTTAACATTTAAACATTTAAACTTAAACATTTAAACATTTAAACTTAAACATTTAAACATTTAAAATTTAAACATTTAAAAATTTAAACATTTAAACTTAAACATTTAAACATTTAAACATTAACATTTAAACATTAAACATTAAACATTAAACATTAAACATTAAACATTTAACATTTAAACATTAACATTTAAACATTTAAAAATTGAGCAGTTAGGTTAGTTATGAAAGTCGATAGCAAATTCTGATGTAACATGTAGCACTATGAAATGTAGAACAGCGACCAGCTGACCAAAGCCACCCAAATCAAATGAATGTAATGTCTGTTGAACATATGTTTATAAAAAGAAGTACTGTACCCAAAGAGTTATTTATTATTGTTATTTATTATATTTATTAATGTCGATATATTTATTTATATGTTTTATATTTATTACTTTTAATTATGCCACGTTTGTTACCTGAAAAAGACTTAAAGTGAATACCAGCTACCAAAACCAAAGAGCCATTAGCAAAAGAAAGTATTGTACCTGATGTATAGAAAATTATTTATATTAAGACCTAAGAAATACTATAAGATATAAGCCCAGAAGTTTTGTGAATCGAAATTATTGTCTAAAAGGAATCATTTATGAGAATTATGAAATGTGTGTAGTTAGGTTGGCGGCCCTGCAAGCGGCGAATTTAAAAATTACTATGTTTTAAGTGTTGTCAGGAGGAGTACGTTTAGAAGTTTATATTTATGATATTTTATGTGTGTTGAGGAGGAGAATTTGTTATTGTATTTGATAAAGGTATAAAGGAGATGCAGCAAATATGTCTGCGAACTGTGATAGAAGTATGAGAGTATAATTTATAAATAAAGTATAGTGTATATCGATGTATTGAAGGGTGGGTTTTCATTAAAAACATTGTGATTCTCAAATATTTTGAATTCAAACCCAGGGGCGCGTGTAACATATTAAATCTGGGTAGATAAAAAGCCCTAACAGAAACAGTAATAGGTCTAAAAATAAAGTAATTGGCTAATATCGCCAAGCAGATAATAACCAAGATTAGATAGCATCAGCTTGTTCTGGCTAAATGGTACAAGAACCTAAAAAGGATTTGAAGGAAGTTTATTGCTCATAAATAGATTATTATATAAAATATTTGAAGATTGAGGTTATGTAGATGTATTCACGGATCGGTGACCTAGAGATCGATCAAACCGAAGAACGTAGAATCTGACCAAAACCCCTTGGCAGAGCTTTATTGCAATCAGATGGTGTGCAATGTGAAAAAACACCCGTCCACGTGGCTAATTATTAGGTAGCATGGAATTAATATTAATGTATAGAATATTAACTAGCATGCAAAGAGCATAAATAAAAAACCAAATAAAAATAATTTAATGTATTCAGGAAATAAGAGTTACCAGGCGCATGAATACCGAATAAAATTTGCATGCACCAATAGTAAAACGGCAGTTAATAGGCGGCAACTGTAGGCCAATTCAAAAATATTTATATATATTTATATAAATGTACTAGATTTGTGTTAAAAATTTGTGTAATCTATGTTATCGATATGGCTCGAATGCAAAGAAATTATTAATCATATAATCTAAGCAATATTTTGGTATTTTTTGTAAGATCTATTTGAACTTAATGGCGGAGGATTAAGATATTTAAATTTTATGCTAATTTGAAAGTCGGAAAGAGGATCTGTAAAACTTGAGAAGGAAGAACCAGCACTCGCCAGCCAAATGCCACCATAAGAGGACCCCAAATATTTTAGAGCGTAGTACCTTACTAATGATTTTGTAAAAGTTAAAGTTAAAGTAAATTATTAAATTTCTTAAAAGACTTCGTGATGCTATTGTGAAGCAGAAGTCATTTTTCATTTTAATTAAATTTATAACCCCTTGGAGGAGACGATTCCGGCTACCATATTCCCGGACCACATGGAGTTGGATCGACATCGGCGGCTTACAAGAAGATTTTCGACACGTGAGTGATTAAATTTGAATTAGTGATGGGCGCCCTAGTGCTTCGAATTAATCTGATGATCAAAGCTAGCTCGCCGAAAGGGTTTTATTATAAATTGAGAAATTAATAAGAGTAATACTTGCGCAAGTAAAATTAGTATTAAAGGTATTTAATTGAAACCAAAATCGATTGTAATTTTTCAAGTACCTATTATGAATATTCAGTACAAACGTTCACTATACTAGCAATCATTCAAATAAAGTGAGATACATTTTATCATTTCTATGGAATTTTTTTCATTTCAATGAGATTATGAATTCATTTTTTGCGTCGAGATTCCAGGAGTTTATGTTTCAAGGTAACTCAAATCAAATGATTGATCACCATTTGTCACAATTTGATTGTACTATTAAATTATACTATAATTGCACTAGCCTATTTAATTTATAGTACAGATGGAATTAAATAGAGAATGCATTTATTCAAATGCTAATTATTAATATATAATTATTATTTAACGAAAATCCTAAATAAATGCTGCAAATCACCCCGAAGACCTGCAGACATGTCTGCTCTCTGCAGTAGCAGAGTTCTTCGGGGTGATTTGCAGCATTTATTTAGGATTTTCGTTAAATAATAATTATATATTAATTAGCATTTGAATAAATGCATTCTCTATTTAATTCCATCTGTAACTGGTTGGCCGCTGTGGCTTCGTATAAAATGAGCGCTGCTATCCAAATATTGTCAGTTTGGTGTAAGGGCAAGCATTCCTGACTGGCAATTGGGAGGTACCGGGTTCGATTCCCGGGCTGGCAACTAATTTTTGGATAGTAGTTCTCATCGAATTTCCATCTAGCTGTTAACCCTGTTGTCAATGTCTGCAATAGCAGATGTCTTCGGGGTGATTTGCAGCATTTATTTAGGATTTTCGTTAAATAATAATTATAATTTATAGTAATTTTTGAAAAAAAAAACGATGCATTCATAAGTAGCAGTGATGAACAAAGTTCTATTTCCATTATTTTTTTGTATCGGGCTTATATTCATGAAACGAAGCTTCAGTTACACTGACTATTTAATTGGTGCTCTGTTATAAACATAATTGTGTCTGGGTTAAAGTTGGTTCACAAAGATTCCTCATTACTTCGAATGTAACCTGGTATTGTCTCGAAGAATATCCACTGGAATGTCTTTTTTAAATTGAAGGGAGATGAGAAGGAGAATGCAGAGGAGGAGGAGGAGTAAGAGGTGTCGTGGAAGGAGGAGGGACAACAGACAGACAGGTTGCCAATATAGCGTTGCTTGACCAAGCTGTCACAGATACTGAACATCAAAGCATCAACTCGGTTTATGCAAATTGACGAGCAATCATGCATATTCAGCAAACCGCTCCACTCCTCCGCGCATCTCACGCTCCAAATTCCTCTGCAATCTGTAATTTACAGTTTATATTGTTACTTTGCAGGCTTTCCAGAAATAGAAGAGGCTCTTTCATCTGGAAATCTCATTTCAAAATCACACAGGAGTAACACTAATTGAGCTGGTCTTGTCAGTTCGGTTTTGATGCAAAGCAAAAAGATCGTTTTCGGGTGCATGATGACTGGGAAACACTTTTGATCGTCGGAAAATATTTTTCAAAAAAACGCTGCAGGTGGATTTCATGACAGGGATGAAGTTCGTGAAAGCTAATTTTCATTTTTATACATATGCTGGTGAGAGAGTGGCAGTTTATGGAGAAGGAATTATTATAGAGGATCCGGGGAGTTGACCTAGCAATGATGTGACGCATAAAGCTCGAGTATACAATAATACAATATTGCACTTTGCCATTGGATGAAACAAGTTCACAATAGGCCTCATCAATTGCAGAATAAAATAATCAAATACAACACTTCCATAAATAATAAACAGTAATCTCAGTTATAACGAACCAAGCTACGCTGTGACACTTGAGTATAGTCCTCTAGAAATTTTACCAAATAATCAAAGTTGATGGAATCAAGAATGCTTTCACTTGAAAATTATAATTGTGAATTGTTATGGTTTCCCTCGCTGTGTTGCACTTATTGCAATGTTGAGAAGATTTGCTCACAATCCAGAACACAGACAGGAACTTGAAAATGTTGATGGAATAATTTCAATAATAGGTATAATTACAATCCGTTTTTAAAATATATTCATTCAGTTGAGATTACTTAGTCTGATAAATATTTCAAGTATTATATTCTCTAAGCTTCTCAAATTAGTTTAGTGATTGACTAGTTCGATTGATTAGTTGAGTGATTTGATTCATTCTTTATAATTATTGGATACTATACGCACATAAGAAATTCATCAAGAAAACCTGTTCACTCTTCGTTCAGAAATAGCCTACTGTAAGTTGAAAGAAAATTTCGTCACATAGCTTTTGGAGAAGAAACATGTGGATGACTTCAGCTAAATTGAAGGGAGGAAATTACTTTTCTTTCAACAAGGAACGCACAAGATTGAATGTCTATTGAATTCCATGATCACGATAGCTGTTGATTCTTGAATCGGAACTTGATTTTCGAAAGTGAAAATATTACGGACGAATAGAATAAATTGATTTATGAGTTTGGAAAAATTATTGATTTGATTGATTGGTGGAAGTTTTGGTATCTGAATCATCTTCATTCTAGTTGGAACAGACTAGGGACTGATATCTTTTATTGAAGATATTTTCTGAAAATATCATAATATGTTAGATGTGAGGACCTCTTATAGAAAAGACTTTTCAGGAATAAATCATTATTAATAGAAACATTTTTTGAGTAGAGACTTGTGTATTCAGAGCTCGGATTTAAATAAAAGAGCTAACATTTTTGAAGTGGTTGGTTTGAGAAGTTAAAATACTGAGTTTCAATACATCTTACAATATCTTCAATGATTATCAAAAAATAATATTATTCTCGTGAACTATTACAGTAATGATGATAACTGAGCTCCAGTATCTGTTATTATTTGAAAAAAATAAAGAATAATTTTTTAGTATAAATTTTCATGTAGCTCTGATCACTTCAATCAGCTCTTTAGTCTATACCAATTCAATATATTTATGGAGAGTTGGATTCAATGTAGCCAATTTCATGAGAATCTTCCTCTTTAAAGAGAGAGTGTTACATTTCCGAGTTTTTTTTCACAGTACTGGAATTAGTATTGTGCTGGTTCTCTCATTAAATTCTATGTAAAATATTTCACATAAATGACGATTAGGATAATTCATAGCTTCTGCTATTTTGATAGAATCAGCTTCAACTAACTGAGTGATTTCAATGAATAAGATTGTAACTATCATTTTTTCATTCATTCTATAGTAATACTTCATACTTTGAATAAAGGTTCATAGAAAAAGACACGTTCATATTTGTTGTGGATAGCTTGGTACGACTCAACGTTCCCCCAACACAACGGTCGTTGCGATGAGTTATTATCATCAGTTCATAAATTTATCACACGACAACTCATAAATTATAACATTACATGGCCTGCCATGTTGTGGGTGCTTGAAGTTTCATGGACCAGAGCATTCCATTCGCAGGACAGTTTGCTCGTATTTTGTCGACGTCATCATGCTATTTGAACGCCTGAAACATTCTAGACACGTATGGCTGTAAAAGAGAAAGTGAATTGCTCTAAAAGATAAAGCAGATTATAGGCGAACGAAGAAGAAACAGTCGTTGTTGCTTTACAGGAGCGCTGCAGGCTCTAATCAGGAGGTCCCGGCTTCGACTCTAGCGTCCCCAGGAGATTACTTGTATGGACAGGCCAGTGAAGGACGCTGCTGAAGCAGAGCTTGTAACCATTCTAGCAACCTCATCAGCGAAATTTTGTCAAAACGTACATCCCGCTACAAATTCAGCATCACATAAACTTTTGATGTCAATTTGTTCCTTGTCCAATACTAGACTACTCACTGAAATGAAAATTAAATTATTGCATCCAATCAAAAGTTTCGAGAATTGTGACAGTAATAGCTGTGTGGTTTGTATGAATGTAAATTATCTTTCAATAAACTACAAAACAACTTGAATAACTTAAATAACATTTATACGCCAGGACTTTGTAGAAATGTTCAGTTCTGTAACAATATAAAGTATTTGATTCTGACCTATATCATGAGGATGGATATTCATCATGTCAATAATTATTAAGTTGAGAACATTTTTTGATCCATTCCTTGGGTCAAATTTTATCAAAAACTTCATTTTGGCATCAAATCCAGCTATGATTTTGTATTGTCTCACAGAAAATTCTTATGTTGGATTTGTAGCATGATGAGAGTATACTATTTTAAGGTTATCCACAGCTTGTTTATTTTGAAATTCTTATTCTTGCCTCAAAAGTCTCAACTCCAACTCAAGACTGTATATTATAAATCAACAAATTCCTTAAATGGAATTAATAAGAGTATGAATAATTCAAACAGTATAAAAACGATGAAAAAGAATGTGCATGATTTAAGTGGAGTTTTTGATCCTGGAGATAATCAACATAAATTGTATCAGTAGTATTCAATATATCGGATGTATGATTCATTGCCGACTTTCACTTTTGCAGCAGCAGCAGCACTTCCCCTGATTTGTTGAAGAATTGTCGGCAGCCGATTGATAAATGCAGTTCTTGTCGGCCAAACAATAAGCAGACTACAATGAATAGGCGGTACAAAGGCGATAAATTCAGCAATTAAACAGGGCACGATGTCAGACTTGCTCTCTCTCACCATCACTCTCGCTCATTCTCTTTCACTTCAGCACAGCCACAAGGCCATTTACGTCCCCCCATCGGCCCTGAAGGGCGCACACCACCATCCCTTGGACTGCATATTGGGCTACATCGTTGATGCTCCAGTGAGATCCACTTTGAACAGTCAGAATTCCCTGTAACAGCATTGATGTTTCCCATTCAACCAACCCTGACAAATTCAAGTGAGACAACAGCACAAACACCACTTGCATGCAAATCCGTTGACCAGCCAGCAGCCAGCCTCTCTGCCTGCCTTGGCTTCGGCATCCAACTCGGACCTTCATAGACGACAGTTTTGTTGTCACACCGTGACACAGTTCAGCCTCCTTTCATCATGGACATTGTCTCTCATACGCGTCCAAACTGCTGTACTATACTCTGTACTGTATCGCTTATCACACTTTATTATTTTCCTGGAATGATACCGTATTTTTGTGGTGAAAAGTTTATGGCATGATTTCCTCAATGAGAATGAAATTAATGTTGTTCTGTGCTTCTTCCTCTTTTATACTGATGTAATACATCATTTTTAAAGAGTATCATTCAATTCTTGGATTGATCAGATCATGGACAACTCGACCAAGTGTTCAAGACAATTCGAGATCATTCAAAGAATGAAGAGTACCTTTTGGTTCGGACACAGATGCCTAAAAGGAAATGAAGAAGAGGAAGAAAATGAGGAAGAAGAAGAAGAGGAGGATAAATAAGAAGATGAAGAGGAGAAAAAAGAAAAGACTGTTTTCTGAATACATTTACTGACAATACACTCAAGTGCTCACTGTATTCTTGCTACTGATGAGGATCAAGCCAAACAGTTCATAAACTATCGGATAGTTAATAACTATCGGATTATGAATAATTTGAACGAATTTTGTAATGATCGCGAGGATATCACCATAAACAGATGGAATTAAATTATTATATCACCATAACTTGATGGCACAAGTAAAGCATTGGTTTCATGAGATGATTCTTATACTCTGTACAAAATTACTTCTTACCTGGGATGGACATGTGCAGAAGATAAGGCATACAGTGGTAGGAGACAACGACGGCTATGTTACCGTTCTGAACCGGCCAGCGTTCTCTAATTTCCAAGCACTCATGATACGCATACGGATGTTTCCTCTCTGGAAGCGATCAGTCGACTGAGTCTAATCGACAAATTGGCAACTGCGCTTCTTCCTATAACTCTATTCATCACTGTAATTGTCTGATCTTTCTCCATTTATCTGCGCCGCAAATTTTGCCAAGTTCGAAGTAATTTTGTACGGAGTGTAGTTGTTCGGTGCGGTGCGGAGGTAAAAGGAGACAACTGTGAATGCATGACTGCTATATTCCTAATGTAAAAATCACGGTGTTAAGTAATAATCACACTGAATTAATAGCTCACTACTTATTTTGTATTAGTTTCAAATTTTTTGTGCCACACGCCCGCCAACAATATAATTAGTATTTCAATGAGTCATCGTAATCTTCTCATAGTACGCCTGCGCGGTGCTATCTCTCCCGGGGCTCTAGTCGCATACCTCTGCCCGGGGTAGGCCTAAGCTAGGCCTAGTATGAGTCGCTTGCTCGCCTCTGATAGATGGAGTCGGTCACACCCTACCTCTTGTAAATGCTTCGTTCAAACCTCTCCCCAAAGTCGCTACTCAGTACTTTCTTATTTGTTAAAACCTCATTGAGTTACACCTCGTTATTTTCGTTTACACCTCAAGACAAGTGTTACCAGTGAAAGTGTCCAGTGCTCGTGGACTATGCTCGTGGTCTTCTTTCCATGGCCATGGATGCGAATAATTCAGGTAACTTATCGAAAACCATCGAACTTCAACAATAAACCAAGGTACTGTGAACTATGATTATTACTCTATGCTTCATTTTCAATATTCCTTTGTTCTATTATATCCCTCATTGCCTGAATAGTCAAGCTAGTCCTTCGGAAATCTTCTCAATTCTCAATGTGCTCTAAAAACTTTATTCTTTTTTCGTCCTCAAACCCAATACCAAATATTTACACACGGCTTTTGTGGCTAATTCACTTGAATAGCTGATTGATTAAATAATGTTTATCACTACGCATAGTAAAGTAAAGAGTCCGGGTTTATAGTCAAGCGTATCAAGAGCATTATTATACTAGTGGAAGCAGTGGCATAACTTAAAATAAGAGAACTAGAGAAGCAGGAGGAGATTCAGTGAGTTCATGTCAAGTCTTCTGCTTTGAAGTTGGACGTTCAAGAGGGATAATAATTTAAAGATGCTGAAAGGACATCGCCGTCTCATTCTCTTAATTACTTCTTCTCAGAGGTCAAACAATGCTGTGAACTCGGTGAGTTTTGAAACTCCTGGATTGTGGTTGAAGGCTCCGAATTGAGAGCATCCACTGTGAGACTCACTTGACACTGTCAGCATTGGTGGAAAGAGAAGCGTCGGAGCCATTCATGAGGAATGCTGACTGTATGATGTAAATAACTCACCACAACCATTAGTAATAATCATCTCTGTCCATTACTGCAATATTGTTTCAAAGTTTGATAATGCTGACAACGGACTGTTTTACATTCAGACCAAAGAGAGTGGCAAGAATATTTGCATCTTAATAATGCAAAGTTGTAGCAATTATATCATCAAAAGCTGTTTTCCGCGCACAAAGATAATAATAATTACTATCCTCTCTCTTTTCCTTATTATTATCATCCCTCTCGAACTAAGCTGGCATGTTTCAAGCAACTTGGGAATTCACAGTGACCGACCAACTACACTATTGAAAACCACATGCGTTTGTGAATATTCCTTCCATTGTCCCCAGTTATACTGGTTGTAATAATGTTATAGTGTAGTAATGTATTACACCCAAACTTAAAGGCGAACTTTGATACTTCTCCTTCTTCATTTCTTTTTCTCTTTTTTGCCTCCTAGGTTGTAGTTGAGCACTAATTTTCGTTCCCTGATGTATTCGATAATACTTTTCATATACGTTCATAGCTTTCTAATCTACTGTGATATATTTATTCCTGTTCACAGGAAAGACGTAGAGTTGATTCCTCATCTAAGTATTTTTCATAGGATCTTCTATACAGCAACCGTGGTTTTGTCGGATAAATCTAATCTCTGATGCCTGCAGTCTGCTCTCATCTGACCTTGCCAGCTCCCAAGTTTCACACCTATATAAAATATTTGGTGCCATCATGGTTTTGAGAAATTTGAATCTGGTGTTTTAGCTTGCATTCATTTTCAAGATTCCAATGGATCCGCATAATATGATTAGGAAGCGATGTATTCTATTGAAGGTGTTTCTTCATTTCCTGTAAGAGATATCACAGCCCAGGTAATCTAGGATCTTGAAATTTGCTCTTGGATACTATCATTTTGATACTATTTCGCTACTTCCGGAAATTATAACCTTTGTCTTATGTTATGATGCTTGTTATGATATTTTTTTATTAAATTTGTTATGATATTTTCCTCGACAAGTCTTGACAACTTTTCGGGGCTCTTGTCATTAGGAAGAAACTCACTACGCCCTTCCAAATATACGATCAGTAATTCACTAGGGAGTACTAAAGTTTTCAATTTGAAGAGAAAATAAATTTAATGTTTATTTACTTGAAAAATTTCATTTCTAAGCCATGTGCTTCCAAGCGAAAGTCAGGACCCCCAATATTGAATTTATGGTAAATGAAAATTAAGCTTTCCATCAACCTCAATGCATAATACTCGTATTAAAGTGATGTATTTATAATTAATTCGTCAAAAATAATATTTTAATTTGGAATGTTCAAGAACATGAAGTCTCTTGACTTCTAGTATGTTGCTAGTAAAATCATGAAACAAAAACAAATCAACTTTGTTATGAACCGATTACCACTTTGTGTTGTGAAACAATAATATTTCCAAAGAATGAACCGAAGTGATTGATTGATTATCTATAGTAATTGTCTAATCGGCTCTATGAACTTTTGCGCAGAATCTATCATTGAAAAATAATGGATAGAAGCAAATTATAACATTCCTAACCCAACGTGAAACGTTTTCCTTGCATTTCGAGCGACTTAGGAGATAAAGAACAGCTTAGCTCAATGAGGCGTACATAATATTCAACAATATTTCTAAAGATCCAAATTCCGCTATTCTATTTGGGTTGATGATACTCTTCTCCTGATCAGTGGCCTGGTCTGAAGCAATCGTTTTCCTCACTTTTTGCGCTATTTGCCACACTCCAGTGATTAGGAAAAGGAGAAAAGCGGATTGCAATTTAGCAAGCTGGAAAGTTATTTAGTCGCAAGGATTGCTTTTGTCGTCAGAGCCCGCCCGCATGTGGATGCCTGTCGTTGCATTTTCGTGAAAGCCAATCGCCCTCTCCTTGTGAAAAAACATCCAGAAAAAACCACACGTTTGAATTTTCTGATCTGCATTTTAAAGAACAGCGTTGCAGTGTGAGACTGTTATTCTCGGAAGAGTGAACAATGGAGAGTTATTCCAGTAAATATTACTTTGTCATGTCTTTCAGAGTAGTTTTCGAAGGCGTAGGAGTGAAACAGATGGAAAATGCTTTTCTAGTGGTTTTCATACAATTTGGTCTCATCAATTTTGATCTACTTTAGTACTGATTAATTGATCATACTCAAGGTCGATATACTTACTCATATTACATAACATGTATTCTGAATATTCCAGTAATGACCGCATTGTTTAGACTGCAGCTGTGAGCTAGTAGCCCATTAACAAGACATAATATATATGTAATGTACCAATATATAATAATATCTCCAGAAATACTTGTCAACGACAATAAAACAAAAGAAGGAGAATGTATAGCAAAAATTAGCAGTAAACGAAGTTAATTATCCAAACTCTGGACCCTGGTCCGCTAGCTGGTCCGATTGCAGAGTACTCTATTTTTCATGGTATCATATTCAACATGATCATCGACTTATTATTTATTATTTTTGTAAATCCCATGAATAATATAAACTCTTTGGTCATTGTGGTATTGTGGTCAAAATTAGAATCCTCATTCCTCTGCTGATCATTTGATCACAAATAATCATGAGTTCAATGCTTCAAAAATTACTGAGCAAAAAATAATAATAAAAATTGAGGAAAACTACTAACAAAAAAAATTTACATTCAAAAGAAAAACTTCATAATTGACTACATCTTAAACTTATACGGTTTTTGCTCAATTATTAAAAAAACTTGATTTACAGAAAATGACCTAGTCGGTAGTACAGCTAGGCTTCGAATGAATCTGGAAACTTCGACTGAAGTAGAGATGTGACCTAGAAGTACGAAAACAATTTGATAATCAGTGAGTGAGAGTGAAAGCTACGAGAGAAGTACTAAAAGGTATTACGGTAGAACGAGACGGAAAAATAGAGAGAATAATAGATTATCAAAAAACGGATTTTAACTTGCTAACATGGTTGGAGACAAACAAGCTTTGTCTTTTCCTATCCAATGTCAAAAATTAGAAGGAGACGTTGTTTTCGGAGACTTACTTCAATAATAAGATAAAAAGATGATAAATAAATTCGACTCATGTATCAATTTGTTACAGAGTATATTAATGAAATATACTATTGGGAAAATACTTGGGAAAAGTATTAGAATTAAACATTCCATATATAAAAAATTAATGTTTTCAAAATTAGGAGTAACTTTTTTTAAAAGCTTAACCACTACTAAATGAAATTTCGTAGAACCAACTAGATATTCTACTTTGAGAGAGAAAGAGAAGAGAACAGGTATAGACAGGAGTGAATAGATGGTGTTTGTTTATTTCTGATTTCTGAAGTATTTTTGAAGTTCTGAGTGCATTTCAGGGGAATAACATCAGCACTATAGCAAATATTGCGCCGTCTATACTGGTAATTGTGGTGCTGTGTGAACAGAAACAAACGTGACATAACAACCATCCTGCGAATGATGCAAATCGATAATGCGAATTTTATTTAGCTAGTACTGAGTACAGCATATCATGATTGTGTAATATGCAACTGCAGGTTGTGCCTGTAGAATAAATTAGTCAAACACTTGGAACAATAAATCAGTTATGCAAAGCTCATACCGTAAATGAATTCTACATTGAATTTTTTTAGAAAAATGAGATAACGTTTTAAAAACGTCAAGTTAGATAATTATTGGATGAAAATTATTGGATTCAAAATGATTATAGTTTTTTAAAAATGACTTTTTTTGCATCACTTTGTAGACCCTATGTTCATGGAGTACTGTTTATTCTATTGAATATAGTTTGGTTATGTGTAAACTACTGGTCACAACAATAGAGGAAAAATAGTTCGTTCACAGAAACGATGAAAGGGGTAGGGAAGAATGGAGAGAAATATTAGTTCGCATAATGCACGCCAGGCATGCTTGCGAGCCGATTTAGAGCGCTATACCAGGCATTGCTTTGCTATTCAGCTCGAGAAAAAGATACTTACTGCTGAAAGAAGTTGAGAATTCAAATGAGCTGCAAGACTGGTTGAAGCACAATTGCCAAGGTAATATATTTGCTCGTGCCACCAGCACGTGATTCTAAAGACAAGCGCGCCACCCATTTCTTCACTGCTTTAAAAGGGTGATTCTTTTCTATTCGCTTTGTACCCGAATTGGACGATTATTACACTCTTATACCACCCGCTGGTAATTGTTAGTTGTGAGTCGATAAAATTCCTGGTTATTGAGGTCATGATTGGTGTCACTATTACATTGTGAACCGTACAAGATTTACTTGTAATTTGAAATCTTAGTCCAGGCAATGAATGCTCTAAAAAGGCAATAGAGGGAAAAGTTTGGAAGACAATTTCTGTTTACCTCCACACTACCTTAACAGGACTGCGGGGCCAAAAATTGTCTTCCATACATTTCCCTCTACAACACTTCGTTGACTGGGCATTCTTGAATTGCTTGTACTTCTACTTTCTCGTATATTCAATTGCCTAGTGGATGAATTACTTTTTTACTGAATGGAAAATGGGTCTGTAATAACTTCACATTGCTTCATCATGAAATCATATTGATAGTTCTATAATAAGTTCCATATTCTATAACATTACAACCACTTCCCAACTGATTCCTTCACATTCATGTTGAACATGAAGATACAAGCACAGAATACATTATAGAAGTTTTCTCTGATACAAGCATCAGGGCCGTACTTATTGAATTACTTGCACGTAGCTAAGCCATTCAAGGTTTGGTAGCCTAGCAAAACATAACTGTGACCAATCCAAAGTTTTAGGCGAATAATTACAGAGTATCTAAAATTCCTTCCTCAGGACTGACACATACAGTGTTAGCGAATCATTTTTTCAATAATTAATGAATGTCGTTGTGTTGCGAGGCTCGTAAGTCTGTACATGGATTGAAGGTGTGTGATGTCAGAGAGTGGTCAGCAGCAGTCGGAGCGCTCTCAAGAGTATGGAGATTCCATTATACTCATTAATACCCTTCTAAACCCGCTGGAACTTGGAACGCCTGAACCCTCCATGTGTGCACAAACCCTCATGTTCTCGACTCGAATGTGTGTAACTTTCGGGTTATAAGAACCAAGTTGTAGTAGAATTGATTTGGGAAGTTGAAGTTTATGAACTGTGTCCTAGTGTTCAATCAACATTCATATTCATGATATGTATTACTAAACATTATTAATGAACATTCATTCATGATACAAAATATTTCAGATCATGAATTTGAAAAAAAAAATTTGTTGAAAATTTAAACGAGAAGGTCTTCTTTTCCTGAAAACATTCCTCCTTGTTAATCATGATTCATGGCTGGATCATGTCTCATGATTAACACATCGCATTAGTCCATAGTCCACAAACTATTCTTAAATACATTCAATCCCAAAATCATTAAATTATTGTTAAGAAAACCAAAGAAAAATACATCTTTACTCCACTATGAAATCTTTAACTTTTCATGACTTCAATGTCAATCACCCATGAAAACTCCAGTATTGATTCCAGGAGGATACGATAGCATTTCATCTCAAGAGATTTAACATTAGTTGATATTCAGTTGGAATGGGGTTCAACTTGAGATTTGATTAAAAGTCGTGTTCCGACGTTCTCTGAGAATTATCCCCTATGAAGGGAGGTTTGCGATTGCAGAAATGGGGAGAATGATAATTGTGTTGTGGAATAGATCTATGTTGAGGGAGCGTGAGGACGAGTAAGGGGATGAGTGTCAGAGAGAGTGGAAGAGAGTGATTGAGAGTGAGGTGGTGGCGCCACTCACGTCATTCAATGAAGACGACGTGGCGAGATTTGAGCACGTCGATAGAAATGTTGTCATGACATTTCTGTCACCAGAGTTTGGCTATTCTTCCCGAATCCGCTACTCTTCCTTATCGCGTACTATCATATTATATACTATCATTGCAATGATATTACTTTCTATAGAGTTCAACCTTCTCTGGAAGTAGAAATTCACAGAAATTTTCTGTACACGATCATAATAATTAAAATAGAATCTAATCCATTCAGTAATGCCATACATGAATAGGATAAGCTATCATTGAAAATACAGTTCTCCCCAAAGAATGAAACCTTCTCTGGGAATAGAAATTGACAGAGATTTTTAAACTTGATCATTGATTGAAGATTCACTCGATGGAAACTAAGATCCTAGAATTTCTTGTTGAACCAGCAATATAATCTATATAATATATTATCTTGTTGATACCTGCTAAGGCAATATAATGTACAATTCAATAAGATTTCAATGTGATAGGCCCGTAATTATGAAGTGATAGGCCAGGAGAATAAGTCGAGATTAATTCAACATTGTTAAATTTGAATGTTAGTTCTCTACGAGTATGCTATAGTGAAAAGTAATTATCAATAGTTTTCTTCAACGTTATAACTGGATTATTAACTTATGTAAAAGTAGAGTGTATAATTAGACTACGTTACAATTCAATGGGTTTAAGTCTGAATGTACTTGAGATAATCGTTCAAACTAATGTAATAATTGATTTGTTCCTTTTAAGATAAGAATTGTTAATGCCAAATCAATCCACAATTATGAATAAGAGACAAGGGTCTCCAAGTGCATCATACGAGGAACAGGTTAAAACGGATATGGAGGATAGGAAATGATTGCCAAGCTGTGTTTTCTTTCAAGCAATTATAGAACATCATTACCAAATATGCTCCGCGACGTAACTCGGTACCGAGGTAATGTGACGATCAAATTATATTTCCGGCATTGAGATTCATGAAAGACTTTATTAAACAAATATATGGGCCCATCATCAATTTAGAATAAGGATATTGTCATGTATAATATACATTAATCTGTCATACGCTGTCATATCTCTAAGTAGTAACTTGTCAAGACGAAAACTACGTAGTATTAAAATACCACGCACAAAATACAATATAACAATCATCATTATTCAAAGTACTTAAACAACTTCAACTACCAAGCATATTTGTCTTATTCTTCATGTGCTTCGATGAACCATAATCCTGAAGTAATCAATTAATTTATATATACTTGATGGAGACAGTATACTTTTTAATTCAACATAATCAATTCAAACCACTTACCACATTCAATACATTGTGCTTCGAGAATGTTTTATTTTCAGAATGCTATACTTGACAATTTTCAGTTACTCTTCACGTCATCATCATTGTCTGATTTAATCATAGTTGTAATATTACAAAATTATTATGTTGATACTAGCTTGTCTTTTGTTAAGGACATGCTCGTGCTCGATCGAGCTTGACCGACCGTCAGTGCGTACGTCAGTCGCGCTTGTCTTTTCCATAGATATTAATTTCTTGTATTCATACAGAACAGGACTGTTGAACAGTGCGCGTGCGGTCAGTACCAAGCGTTTCACACTGTGTACGAAGACCATCGGTTGGGCTCGTGCGCAACCATTCCATCGGTCGGTCGACTGACGCGCTATTGAAGCAAATAGCGTCCACAGTAGTTTTCAACTGATGTGCTAAATTAAATAGAATAATAAATGAATTCAATTAATAAAGTTGTCATATTTGAAATTATTATTTTTAAACTCATCTCTGACTATCAAAGGTTCATAGCTACCTTGAAGTTACTGCAAGTCTTTCCAATGGTGATGAATAATGCTTGAAATAAGTTTTGACATTTCACGTTGTCTTGTAATTTTGCAGATAACTCATTGAAACTTCTAATGGTCATTCTGAAGTAGTGAAAGAAATTATCTTCATCCTCAAGCAATGATATGGTACTAAATTCCCCTCAAATTCTCTTTGTGGGACCATCGGGTGAACTTGATAACTACGTTGTTAGATTTCGTCTCATATTTTAGCCAGTATTATGGTCGTCCATCTTGTTTTTGTAATATTTGAATCTACCGCTGCTACAGCCTCTGGACAACATATCACTTGTCATGCGATCTCTGACGTCACAGTTTCATTGATCGCTTGATTAGTGTTTTCTAGTTTAATATTTGTCTATAAGTATTTTGAATTGTAATTTCATTGTTTTTGAACCTCCATTTGTATATTTCAACATTCACATCAACCTCAACACCATTAGTTCGCTCAATATCGATTTAATATTTTCACTTCAATCAACTAGTTTGTGTGCATCACTGCCGATCACGTCATGTTTCCGCTATGGGTATTTCCTGCTTTTTCACCGGCCAGCAAGACAGCGTCACTCTCTTTAGACAGCCATACAATGTAACATCTTCATTTAACGCGTCCACCTCAGGAAAACTTTATCCATTTTCATCAATTATTATGTCCTAGTTTGTGTGCTTATTCGATAACCATTCAACGCATTTATCATCAGAGAACGTCTCTCAACCATAATTCCTATGATTTTAACATACTTTTCAGGACTTTTCTACTGAGCGTCCCTTTTGCAAATCACGCCATGTTTTCTGCGTACCACATTTTCAATTATCAATCATATTAGCGTTATGAACAGTAAGTAATTTCAACATTCTTCTCCACCATGAATTCTACATTAACTTTCAACAATTCTCAACATGAACTTTTGATTCAATATTTATCACTTCAATTTTACTGAGCATCAGTACACATTATTTAGCGGTTTCATTCATTCATCTTGTATGCTCGTAGGAGATACATTTCAACTTGGGAAGTTTGTGCAAGTGCAGCTTACCTTACTCAACATTTCAACTCGGGAAATTTGTGCAAGTGCAATTTGCCCTACATCGTCAACTGCTACTCATTTTTAGCTACTCAGTCTTAGCTACTCATCATTTATTTAGTCGAACTTTATCAATCTCAATTCTTACTGATGCTAGTGATTTCATTCGTCAAGAACATTTTATCTCATTATTCAAATATTTATTCACTTCAATTACATCAACATTAGGACATAACCTCAAACATTTATTCTACTTAATTCATGGTGGGACATTTTTCCAATTAACATTCAATCAGTGAAACTCATTCAATTTGTGAAGTGCCCATTTGTCAATATATTCATTACCAACTTTAATATCGGAACAGTCTCAACTTTCAATATCTCAACATTTCCATATTATTCAGAACTTTACATTCGCGTCAACTTCAACTCTAGTTTCTTGAACTTTGTCATCATAACCTTACTTCGTCCATATTTGAGAATCATTCATCATTGTGACCAGTGTCCACAAATCGAAATCATCCACATTCAAGTCAGGTTCTCATCCGCATCGGTATCCGTTTATCAGGATATAGTCAGGATATCAACATCATTCAACTTCTATCAGCCCAGCAGCTGTCTGCAACTACAATGTACTCGACAGGAGTCAAGTTTCATCCACGGATTTTGAGTCACCGTAGGCCTATCACTTCGGCAACACATCATTAATTATTCATTATTAATCATTATTAATTTGACATGCATTGAGCTGTCATTTCCCAGCCCGCTTATGTCATACAATATGCTGAGCTTCGTCACTTTTCAATATTGTACTTGGTATTTTTCAACCTTTTCTATTTTTAATTATTAATCGAACCTTCAGTTCTGGACAGACTTTCTGCTCCTTCTGCGTACACTATAGCCTAGCTGCTATAGTTGTCCTCTTTCAGTGTTACAAAGTCAACAGCTTGAAAGCTTCAGGTACGATTGGATTTTACCTTAACTGAATTCCTAGTTATCATTATTGAAATTAGGTAATTGTTCATAGTCATATAAATTTTTGTACTTTCATACCATTAGGATTATTAAGGATTCGCAGTACTATTTTTTAGGAATTTCATCTCTCGACTGATTTTGTTAGTCAGGTTAGGATTCTCATCATTACTATCATTTTCAAGTATTTTAAAATTTTATTCAATCAAACATTGCTAAATTGTACGTTCAATTCAATTATTACTCAACGTCAATATTGTTCTTTTATTAGTTTCAGCATCAATATATTCTATTGTGTATTTCAGCATTAATAGTGAAATTCCAAATTCATCTTTGTATTATTCAATCTTTTACGCTCACAGAGGTAACGTCATTTTGAAACATTGTATCACTAATCTTAAACGTACTAGCAAAAACCCTAGGTACAATAAACAACTCAAGTGCATTTTCTAATTCTTTTTATTTTAATTACAATTACATTAATATTAAGCATTCCAATCCCAGGTAGCACACCTACGTGTTTCCAATGTTGAAATTTGGTTGTTGAGGTTGAATAACCGTTAGCGGTTGAATTTTTCAACGTTTTAAATGCAACGTTGTTTTCAACGGTTGCTCTATCGTTGAAAACGAGCTTGCAATTCCACCACTCACAGCGCTACAGTAGTCCTTACACAAAAACGGATCTAGCAACTCTCATCAACAACGATCGACTGATCAACGCCATTTCATGTTTGAATTCTCATCATGTTGATGAAAGCTGTGAACTCTTCTAGAAGTGTCTACCCATTCCACTTTGACTTGGTAAGTTTATTTAATTTATTATTTTTATTTAAAAGATGAGATTGTTTGGTGATTTATTGTCTAAACTTCAAAACAAATATTGTGTGTTGAACATAATTATGTTTAAATTTGAGGTTAGGGTTAGGTAAGTTATTTATGTTTTAAATTAGAGGGCTCTAATTTAATATGATTATTCAAAATTAATATAATACAATAAGCTTGGTTTTAAGTATTGTACATGTAGCCTACTACTTAACTTCCAAATAAATCACTATTACTTTGATTCCTGCACAAATATTTTCATTATGCTATCTATGTATTGTTTTTGTCACAGGACTGCTTGTGTTGAGAAATTCAATTGAACTTAATATAATATAAATCACTTAACATCAAAGTGATTGCTTTTAACAAGTTCAGTAATTAACTCGGTGATCCAAGAAATTGAAAACGGGTGTCCGGAGTTCAGCTCATAGATATTAACATTTTCCAAATATCGTCATTCCATGGTGACGAAATTTAGCTTAAACTTGTTCATTTAAAAATTGAATTTTCAAATAATTTATGCATGTTTACAACCCATATATGTCAAGGATATTTTTGATTAATTTCATTGTGATTTTAAACTATTGGTCTAGGTTTACAAAATTTAGTAGGCCAATGAAAAATGGTTGAAATATCGGGATACAACTTTTTTTTTCATAAAACTAAGTATGTACCTACAGTAACTATTAAATTTTACTCATAAATCTAAAAAAAAATTTTCTACCGTTTTTATATAGAGCCTTATTTGTTTACTTCTATAGGCCTAATGAAAGAGGAGTATTTCAAGTTAAAATTCGTCTATGCTACAAAATTTGGAAACCCAATATTCTTACTTTATTCTTAGTTCTTTTGAATGTTTGAACGAACAGCTGGCGTGACTTTCTCGTCTGACTATTGTATAGTAATGGACTTTTTTTATCTAAAAAACAGTCATCATCTCGCCTTGTGATTCAAAATATCAATGTGTATAACAAAATATCAAATGTATAACATTATTAGATGTGCACTTGAGAAACATTTCTGTACTTGTTGTTAAAAGCAATTCCCTTTCAACCATGCAACATCTGTATCAAATAATAACTCCTATGTGGTGGCAAAATTTCATCTGCCTTCATATTATAGAATTTCTTATTAAAATTTATATTACCTTATGTTTCAGATTCTATCAAAAAATCTTGTGGGTCGACTGTAGGCATTGAGACCCAAATTGAAGACGCTATTAAGGATTGGCTAAAATATGCGACAGTCAGAGTATTTTCAGTGGAGAAAAAACAATCTAATTTCGTCGGTAATTAAAAAGTATTATGAAATGAAAGAGGAAAGTTATTTTGAAAGTCCCTTTCACTGTTATAAAATATTTGTTTGTCTATTGCATAAATCACAAACTATCATCATACCTGAAAACTAAAATGTAGGCGGGTTTATTCAATGCCAATTGACAAGACAATAATATTGTCTTCTGAAATTTACAGCTGGTGTAAAGTATCAATTGAATCTTCTAATTCTAGAACCATCATCTAGGCATAGCTAAATAAAAACTAATTGACAATTATTATTGTTTTGCCAATTGGCATAGTTTAAACCTGGCATAAATGTCAAGTAAAAATTTAGATGATCTATATCATTTGCTAGAAAGAATTGAGCTATTTTTGCTCACCACAGATAAAATTATCATACTAAAAATTCAAGATTTTTAAACAACTGCTGAATTCTTGAAATAATAGTTTTAATTTATGTTTCTTACAGACATAAAATGTTTTTGAGCTTGGCAGAGTATATTAAATTACCATGGTAATTTGATTGTAACCATCTCAGTTTTTTGAACAACCTTTCATCATAGGTACTATTTTTGTGGATCAAAATTAATATGGAAATAGAAAGAAGAATAAAAATCTCAGTATCCTTTTTGAATCATTAAAATAATGATTAATAATAGTGATTAAATAATTCAAAAAGGATACTGAGATTTGTATTTTTCTTTCTATTTCTACAAAATTAGCCCTATACAGAAAAGAGATGAATATGGTTTTTATTGTGTGTTTTTAATGTCAACTTACCAATGTACCGCATTGCAGGGTAATATTTCTGTTACATGGAATCATATGTGAATAAATGGAAATATGATTCCGTATTTTCATCTCTTTTCAAATGATTTTAGAAATATTACCATGTAATTGATAAGATACCGGTTCAAAAGTATGGCTAATTCAACGTCTATTTATAGTTGAAAATAATGGTTGTCACGACGTGCTTTCAACGTCTATTTATGGTTGAAAATAATGGTTGTCACGACGTGCTTTCAACGTCTATTTATAGTTGAAAATAATGGTTGTTACAATGATTATTCAACGTTGAAAATAATGTGGAAATGGCGGACATTTTTTCGTGTTTTCAACGTTGAATTTAAACGTCTTTTCAACGTTAAGGTATTACGTGTTTCTAACGTTATTTCAACGTTTCTGTGCTACCTGGGATAGTTACATACAAATATCAGCATTACATACGGATAATGAGAAATTTATTATCTATCACTCTTCAATTATTGGTTATCATTATTGCACTACTTTCGTGCATTCTACTTGTGGTCAGACGCACATTAAACCAGAGGTATTTTTTCGGATCTACACAATCAAGGTATGTAAATCCGCTCGTAGCAAATAATGGAGAGCTGTCAGTGCCTAGATCAGATATAAATCTCATCTATACACTTTCACACAGTCCACTACTTTGCAGATCGGCCTTATAACCCGATCTACTGACAGTTAACATACGTCTTTTGTTCCTTCGTTTACGATGATACTAAGCTGCAATTCAACCAATTTGTGAATTATTGAACTAATTTGTAGATCGAATCACTTTCATGGTGGAAGTGCAATTTTTATTAAAAATTATATAGAATATAATGACATAGCAATTATAAAAGAAATGACTGTTGAAATGATATGATTTTGTGGCTTGCGCAATCAAAGTATCTGCTATGAATGTGATTGTTCTATCTGTCTATTATAGGCCTTATAGTCTGAATGCTTCGAATTTCAATAATTTTCCAGTCATACTCATGAAATGTTGAGCTCCCTGTCCACTTATAGTGGTTTCAATGTGGTTTTATGTTCCGATTTCAATGTTGATTTTAATGTTCAATCTAGTTACAGTCTAGAGAAGATCTTCCTAGTTAATTGTTGAGTTTTAATATGCATTTAACTATAAAGGAAATGACAAGACTCAACGAAACGGGTAGCACATGCATCGATAATGTTACTACCGATATTCATGTTAGTAGATGGGAGAGCAAAATAATATTCACAGTTCTTTCGGACCATTTTACTATAGGTTTAATATCAAGACTGGAAAATTATAAAAATAAGATTATGAATAGGAATATGATGAAGATCAGAGAAATTA
This sequence comes from Nilaparvata lugens, assembly GCF_014356525.2. Lineage (NCBI taxonomy): Eukaryota > Metazoa > Arthropoda > Insecta > Hemiptera > Delphacidae > Nilaparvata > Nilaparvata lugens. Next base: position 51,486,452 of record NC_052504.1, read on the forward strand.
ATGACAGTAATGTACAAATTTGTATGCAATGCTTCGAAGAATTGAATTGGTTGTCTGTCTATACTCTAGAAAATGTAATTTTACAAAGTGTAATTGGAACAAATTCAGGAGTTCCAGAAGCTATTCATGTGGGCCGTGAAGTTAGCTTTCCCTTTGATTGAGAAAAATGTGATAATAAGTGGAATAATTCGGATTTGTGTGCTTTGAAAACTAGATGTGAGCATTTGTATTATCTGCATAAAAATTCTACTTGTGAAAGGATGAGATCGGATTATTATAGATTAAGAAGCTACTATAGGTATGAATTAAGAAAGGCAAAACTCAATTACAACAATAAAATAATACATAATAGTCATAATAAGATAATAGGAATGATGCTGGACACAAATTTAACATAGAATGAACATGTTAGACACATTTCAAAAAGAATTAAAAATGGCATCTATCTTCTTCGGAGACTGAGCCAAATTGTTTATACCTCAGTGTTAATGAATGTGTACTTTGCGCATATTCATAGCCATCTTATTTATGGCATTCAACTATGGAGAATTCCCTCATCCTCCCATGTCTTGTCCAAACTTCAGTAAAAGGCCTTGAGAATGATATGTAAGAAGGCCACTCTCACACCATGCAGAAATTTATTTGTTAGTATGGGACTGTTGACAGTGCCATCATTTTAAATACTGGCATGTCTAACATCAATGAAGAAAAATATTAGTAAATATGTGTTGAACAGTAATGTACATAGTTATGGAACTAGGCATAGAAATAATATTAGTCAATAAATTATTGTCAGTATGCAGGATCGCGAAAGAATAAATTATTGGCAATATATGTCTATTAAACTTGTTTATGCTCTCCCTAATGAGATAAGAGAAATTGACAGTGAGAGTTTTAAACGATTTTTAAAGTATTTGCTGGTTGGAGAATGTTTATAGAAGGTAGAAGAGTTTTTCAATATTCAATTTTGAAAGTTATTTGTGTAAATGTTTGTTTTTGGACTTGATAGTGCTAGGCAATTGAATTTAAAAATAAAATGTGATATAATATTTATATATAATGTGATATTAGACTACTGTAAGCTTGAACTGACGTTGCTATGACACTTTTATGTTTTTGACAATAAATTATCTATTTATTTATTTAAAGGCATCCATTTTGTTAGTCAGATTGGTTCGTTTGTCAGGAGAGCTCTGGATGTGTAAAACTGATTAATGAATGCGTATGGTCAGGATGGTACATACGCACTGACGGTCGGTCGACCTCTGTAACTGGCCTTAGCTTAATGTTCAAATTCTCACTATTCCCAAGTGAATAATTAAGAGAGGAAGATATAAGATGAGCCAAGAATTAATAAGTAAAACATGATTGTAATGCAGGATAATGATGAGTTCTGAATAGACATCATAGCGAAGAGAGAAAGAAGGAATAGAGTAGTGAGAGGAGAGAAAGCAGGAAGAAGAGTGTTAGTGGAAAATCATGATCGAATTGTGAGCGAGAGAGAACCGGCTATAAGTTCTATTTCTCATAATTTTCTTCTGTAGCGTCCCTTTAGAACCTCATTAAAGTTGTAAAATACTCAACAAGTAAGTTTTGAACATCAACTCTGCCTTTTCTCGCTCATCCAATATTAAGAACTCGGCAAGCAAAACGCTTTAAGAGCTGACACGGCTTTGGAGAGCTAAGGCGAGTACAAATAGCACAAAAAATACACTTATAAGTTCCGCTAACTCCAACTTTAGCTCCTTCTCACTATGAAAATTTGATGAATCTCTGGATGACAATTGGAGATACTTAGCGTCAATTAGTTGTTTTACTGCTGGTGCTATGATGATTGCAATTAGTCGTTACAAATGTGACTTGTTAAATGTGAAAGTTTTTTCATGTATTGGAGTTCCTAGGTTTATGAAAAGTGCTTATTTGCTCCATGATGTTTGTCACATCATTATCATTATCATCACATTATTGCAACAGTGATTTTTGATTAATGCCCAATATTATCAATATTGAGCATATATATGATTATTTCTATTCAATAACTTGTGAGTTAGGTTCTTCCTCCCTTATTGACAAAACTCATGTGATCAAAATGCATTTATCACTCAGTATTGTTATTTTTGCACTCATTAATGCACACTCTAAATAATATTTTGATTACACTGGAATACGTATGTATATTTTTGTATATCAATGTGATACCTGCCAGTCTCCTGATGCTCCTTATATAAGAAAGTCCGATGATGAAAAGCATTCAAGCGGCACACTAGTGTATGATGTCAGTCAATTCTAGCTTGGACCTCAAACTCAAAATCTAACGGGAATTTTTCGAACTATTGAATTTATGAGGATGATTCTATATTATGAACAGATCAATAAAGTATAACATCACGATATCCAATGGACGTTTTCCTGCTTCTCATTGCTAGAACAGAAACTTCCCCATAGGATGAGATTAAAACTTTTTAAACGAATCATATCATAACAAGAGGTGAACTGTAAATAAGCTGTACGATGTTGATAGGAAAAGTTCAATATTACCTGTGAGAGTTGCGATCGGTGTTTTTTATTTGCTGTAAATCGTCTTAATAAGTTGGAAAGTGGAGGGATTGGTGCGCTGTTGCCGAGGCAGTCACCTGTGAATTGTGCACCAAATGCTGCAGTCGCCAAAACGTGTCGCTGGGTGATCTCCGAACTTTGTTAATATCCGATGAAATGGGGCTCCACGTTCACTCAATAACCTTCGATATTTCTGCAAAAACTGAAAAGATAATGGTGCAGGAGGAGAAGGAGTTGAGTAGCGATGGTGTCGCAGCGTCAGACTTGCGAAGACTTTGTAGTCAATGGACAGGAGAGAAAACTTCACAAGTTTGACTAGAAGAAATATCCAAGTTAAAGATGGGAGCGTAACAAAAGTGTATGAGGGACAAAGGAGCGCAGCAAGATCGATAAGCAAAGTTTGCGCCAATGTTTGAGAGCAGATTGAAAGTTTCGCCGTCGCAAGAATACACATCATTCTGGAGAGCAACTTTTTCACTTTTCCAGCTAATTCTCTTTCTCTAGAAGAGGCAAAGCCATGTAATAATCCTATCTGGCTTCTGAGCTCAAACTGAAACACTCGGGAATCAGAGAGAAACTTATTCGGTTTCAAGGTTGGAGGTTCTTTATAAATTGAATTATCCGTGTGATTTTGGCAAGTTCCTCTTTGATTGTTTTAAGTGCTTCTAATTTACAACTCCAAGTGATGTATTGTGAGAAAGAGAGGAAGCTTATCATCCGCTAGCGAGTATAATATTGAGGTGTGGTTTCGTAAAAGTGTTTTAGCTGCTGCGTTTGAGGTCTTTTGTAAATTGTAATGTTAATCTAATGATTATTTCTCATGCTACATTTTATTCGAAATGTGTTTTTTTGATGATTTCGAGTGTAAAACTTTGTTCTAATGTGATGCATAAAATAGTTCTGGAAAGTTGTTGAAATAGAAATGAAACCCATTCTGGATTTGCCTGTGATGAGAATATAGCTTTATAATAAAATGAGCTATTATAAAAGTGTGTAGATAATTGCAGAAAAATTATCAAATGAATAAATAATATAGCTGATTCGAGCTGAAATGAGAAGCTGTTGTGATTGTGTTTTAATTTACTCTGTTCGAACGGATATTAGTACAACTTGTGAAGCTGTATTTGGATATACCAGTATACGCTCCACGTTTATAGTGGTTTTCTATATGAAATGCCAATTGGGTGCCCAACAGAGATACTATAATCCCTATCACGCAAATGAATTTGCAGAAGTTGAAGGCCGTCCAACTCGCAAATATAATGTGGTTCTAGCCACAGCTCTAGCTCAGTGATAAATGCATGAGTAACTTTATAATAATGGACCATGAATGGTCTACTAGACGACTGATATTTATCAAGTCTTACCGCTGCTCTCTGGAAGATGTTGTAGAATACCAAGAAATAAATCAAAAAGATAGTTGGTGACTGGTATACAGTAACCATACATCCAATCAAGAATAATGAAACTCAGCTATTATTTTCACAATTGAGTCTCAAAACGCTTAGCATGAATATTGGTATGCTCCAATTTATCCTTTCTAAAATCGTTATTACTTACAACGCCAGTTCTGGAAGATCTCTGGAACCTTATATGATATATATATAGCAGACTTATTATAATAATTATCAATAAATATATGTTGACTGAAAAGTGTGACTATCATCAAACGATGATAAGTAGTAGTTGCTCAAAATAAAACTAATTTTCAACGAATCACTAATTGAATGTGTTGCATAATGATAGGGCTTGGTACCAAGACAGCTAAAATTGTATATTACGAGATTGATCAGGTTGAGGATAGAATTTCTAAAAACTTTGTATGCTGACAAAAAACACAATTATATTCCTGTAAATAAACGCAACAATAAAATATATCAATATCAAAGGAGTTATTATCATTAACAATAATATTTGCTATAAGAATATTTATTTACTGATATCTAAAATTCAAGTCAACTCAGAATTTAGAAAATTTGTACATGTTCATTTCATAGATTTGATAAATATATTTCAACCAAGTATAAATAATCCAGAAAATAATTGCTTTAAATCTGAGGGGCATGAATTCGTGCTATGCATGGAAATAAACTTCCTACAGATTTCAACATATATTTATGGAAAGAGTTCTTAATAAATATACTATAATGTCTAACACGTTGCAAAGTATTCAAGCTTGAATCAAACATTTTTTATAGCGATTTTGAATAATTCCCCAATTCACTAAAAAAGCCTTATTAATGAGCTCATCAACTATCACTCACTCAATAGACGGTCGCTGAAGTTCTCGATGAATAATTAATCATCTCCAATAATTGATTAGCCAAATCCTTTTGACTCTGCTGGGCTAAGGTATGGTCCAGATCATGGATAAATTTTTTATCAGTATTAGCTTCTGAATGGGAATATTTTACAGTTAAGAACTCATAATATCTATTGAGTTCACGAATAATCAAACAGTTAATATACATGAATAATTCGACATTAAAAATGGGCTGGCTTGTTAATTTGAAATAATTGAAAAGGAACCCTATTTTCAGATGCATCTATCACCCACGGAATCTCAAGCCAGAGAGCTGTGTCCCTGGAAAATTTTCATCTTTTCCTCTAAAATTTGTAAGCCCTCACCTGATTGGTTTTCAAGTCTTTGTAAGACGTGATATGATTGGCTATTCAAGATACAGGTTTTCCCTAGCTTTTTTTTACACAGAAGATGAATAAAAAATAACTATTATCAACAAATATTATTAATATTTATTGTAGGTTACTCAATTGTATAGTAGGCCATAAGAATTACAATTAAAAGAGTCTCGTTTAACAATGATGCAATAACTTTACAAATTCCATACATTAATCTCTATATGATTTCTAGTTACTCTTGTTTTTGTGGTTTTCTGGATACCAATAAATATTCAAAGTATCACAATAATTAATGCCTTCAAATTTACATACCATTCCCTTACATTTGATAATATTTTATAGCTAGCCGGCAGGCTCGCTTCGCTTGCCATGTCCGTCTAGCCAGGGGGCTCCGCCCCCGCCTGCATGTAGACCTCAGCGGAACCTCTCTACCGAATTTGAACGTATTATTTAACCCTACAATGCATAGTGACTCCAAATGGAATCATCTCAGATTTCAGTGCATTTCATACAATATATGAATCCAAATGGAATCATTATGCATCACAAAACTAGTTTATAACCCTGCAATGCATGATTTTTCAAATCTTTTGGAAAAAAATATCATTGAACTCAGAATTCATTGCTGATAATGATAAAAATAATAAAAAAAATCCTAACATTTTTCAAAATTACTTTTTGGACATTTTAAGTCATGACTCCAAATGGAGTCATCATGCATTGAGTAGCAAGTTTCATCATGGAAAGCATTCATACTTCAAGCACATATTTGATGCTTATAAGAAGGGTTTTTAAATTATAAAGGGTGACTTATTTTGATTTTTGAAATAAAAATATTTATTATATTTTACAGTAAATATGTGATTAGTGAAATTATTCTGATTGTCTACCCAAATCTAAATAATTTTTAGAGTAAATTGTCCGTCATAAGAAATGGCAATAGCCTAAATTATTATTACTATTGCAGATGTAATCTTTGAAAATTATAGGAATATGCTATTCCACGTTAGAAATATAGGTAACATATTTTGTATATTTAAAAAAAATGTTCAACTTTTACTCACGTTTTAACAAGTTCTCAGTACTGGTGTGAAATCAATCATGCCTGGTCAAGTCAGATGTAGAATAGTCCTTATATACAAACACTCAGCTCTTGTCAACTAGCCTAATGTAAAATCTTGTTGTCATCAGTTGTGGAATAAAAATGGAAACAGTTTTTATATACAAGCACTCAGTATGTGGACGCACGCCACGCTGGCACGCTAGCCACATGCCAATTCACACCGCCACAACTGTTGCGATGCTATACCGGCCACGTTCCGTCAGTATGCAGAAAGATGTCAACTCCGACGGTCCCGTGGTGTGAATCTGGATTTTCTTGTGGCTTACCTTGGTTTGATGACTCGAGCAACAGCAGTAGTAGTGATACTGAGCTGGTTTTATTGTATTCGGTGACAGCACGGGACCAGTGAGTACATCCAATCAATAAAAAAAGGAACACCTATGGCGAATTCCATCATTTAATGCGCGACCTTGAGGCTGACAATGATAGTATACATTCTATACGATAGTATACGTCTAGTTGATATGCCATATTTTATCTCTTTTCTGATATCACTTGAAAATGGCATAAATGTCCGAAACATGTTGTGATAAAATATTTCAAAAAATGGTACTGAGTTGTATTTTCTTACATTTATATACGTCTAGTATACGTTCTGCGCATGCTCGGACAAAACGTGGCCGGCCGTTTGAAAAGATCGCTCAGAGAGCGAACGTAGCCACGCGTGGCTAGTATAGCAAGCGTTGCCCGCGTGGCCGTGGCTGCTATGTGAATGCTTCATTTGATTAGCTGGGAAGCGATGTTTTGAATAGTAGCTAGCGTGCGTCCAGCCACGCACGCCACGTGCTGTGTGGAATGGCCTTAAGACGTGATATGATGGCTATTCAAGATACAGGTTTTCCCTAGCTTTTTTTACACAGAAGATGAATAAAAATAACTATTATCAACAAATATATTAATTATTTATGTAGGTTACTCAATTGTATAGTAGGCCCTAAGAATTACAATTAAAAGAATCTCGTTTAACAATGATGCAATAACTTTACAATTCCATACATTAATCTCTATATGATTTCTAGTTACTCTTGTTTTTGTGGTTTTCTGGATACCAATAAATATTCAAAGTATCACAATAATTAATGCCTTCAAATTTACATACAATTCCCTTACATTTGATAATATTTATAGCTAGCCGGCAGGCTCGCTTCGCTTGCCATATCCGTCTAGCCAGGGGGCTCCGCCCCCGCCTGCATGTAGACCTCAGCGGAACCTCTCTACCGAATTTATTTATTTTATTTATTTATTTATTCAACTCAAAACAAAACAGATACAAAAATAATCATATACAATTTGTGATATATTATCCCTCTAGCTACAAGCTATTTGTGGGATTATAAAAAGTTAAATTCAATCAATAAATATCAACAGTTCTTATTGATTTCTTATTATTATTATTTTTCCACAATAAGTCCAAGTAAATGTTCAGTCAACTTTTCATATCGATGTACACATAAATATCGATTTTCACTATTATTTATTTCCATTTCAATTTGCATCACAGGAAGATATTAGACCACTCTATGTAACCATTATTCATAGCAATCAATTAACCGAATAACTACATTCACTGCTCCTCTAGATCTAGAATGCATTGCATTTTTTTTCACAACGTCCTAACCTCCAAAGCAACCTTAACTTTATTATTTTTAATTAGTTCAATGTTAAACTTATCCCTATCTACATTTTTCAACTGTACCAAATATTTTCATTAAAAAAGAGCTAAGATATTTTTTTTTTTATTTTAAATAAATATGTTCTTCTTCAACTTGCTTCAACCTTGCTTAATGCATTCAAAAACATGGTATTCTGCATTCAGGGGCTCTTTCCCATATGCGTTATTAAATCTTTGGGCTCTGTAGTTCCTATGTCTTAATCTATATTCAATTTCATTTATTACTCTGTATTTATCATTAAAATAATTACGAGATAAGTCGGTAAACTTAGCAAGAGCCTCGAATGTCATAATTCCAGAAGCTGTCTTTCAATACCATTAAATAGGGTTCTTATTATTCTTTTGTGGTATTTTGCAACGGCAGTTTTAAATATGTTGGTGCCAAATAGTAATTGTGATCCCATAGAATAGTGTACTTGTTCATTGAGTAATATATAATTCTTTTAGTAGTAATAGGAAAATAATAACATATTTTTGAACTTTATACAGTGCTGCTCTCATGATATTTGTCAGCCAGTTATTATGTGATTTAAACCTCATATCTGCATCAAATGTTATTCCTAAATGTTTGATACTTTTATTGAACTCTAGATCCTGACAGTTACATCTATTCATGAGTTGGTTTCTCAGACAGACAGGTTTATGACACTTTAACCTAGTTAATTGATTTTCATTTATATTTTCTTTGTTTCCTAAATAATATCACTTTAGTTTTATGAGAGTAATTTTTATATGATTATTGTAACAGTACTTAACTGTTAGATCAATATCTTCTTGCATATCTCTTAATCCACTCTCCAGTTCCTTATGTACTAAATATAATACATTATCATCTGCATATTGTAAAACCTTACTTCTAAACTGTAAACTGGCAAATCATTCACATATATGTTAAATAGGATCGGTGATAAAATACTTCCTTGAATTAATCCACAGTTCTGTTCATAACTGTTACTTACATAACCACCTATACCAACATGCAGTACTCTATCTTTGAAATAATTCTCAAACAGTCTTAACAGTTTACCTCCAACACCCATCCCACTCAATTTTTTCAGTCAAAGCATGACTTCATAATTCACAAGGTCGTATGCTTTTGTTAAGTCAGTTGTTACCGAAATTACAAATTTGTTGCTATTTAGTGCCCTATTGATATCACCAGTCATAATTTCCAAAAGATCAATAGTTTACTTTCCTGGAATGAATCCATACTGATTCTCATTAATTATACTGAATCTTGACAGATATCCTTGCAACTGTATACCTATGATGTGCTCGAGAATTTTCATAATAACCGAAATAGAACCCACTGGTCTATAACATCCTAAATCCTTCTTTGACCCCTTCTTAAAAATTGGCCTAAGATAAGTTATTTTCATTTCGGTGGTATATTCCTGTTTCTATAATTCTATTGATCTGGTGCAACAGTATCAATCTCAATTGAAATATATTATTTATTAAATCTTTTGCTCTAATATTATCTGGACCTGGAGATGAATTCTTATTTAATTTCAAAATAGCCATATATAGCAATTCTAAATTAATTTTCCTGAAATGCATACTTAGTCTATCGCCTATAGAGAAATTTGCTTGTTTGAAACTTTGAGACAAGTCAAAGTGTTGTCCTTTCATATCATCCTTAATCTCTTCTATTTCTTCTTTAAACTTATTTCTAAATTTTTCTATTAGTTCATGAATGTGATTTTCTTCCGTTACTTTGAAATTATTTTTAATTGATTCTAATATTTTCGGCCTGCGTTTTTTATTAATGAATTGGTTGATAGTTTCCCATGTTTTTTTCGTATCACTGTAGTTAGCAGAAAACAACCTATTATAATATTTTTTTTTCCTATTCTTATTTGATTTGTCAGGTTATTTCTGATTCTCTTGAATTGTTCTCTTAGCTCTAAATTATATTTATCTCTTTTTAATCTTTGCCATGTAATATTTTTTCATTAATTAATTGCCTAATGTATTATGATCCAAGGATTTCTTTCTTGTTTCCTATCAATCTTAACCCTTATTTTGCTTTCATTATAGATGTCCCCAAATTTCTGTATGATTTCATTATATATATATCCGATGGATCTCTGAGATCTAGTAATGGCCACCAGTTAGCTCCCCGAATCAATTCATTAACCCTTTTTGTGTTTGTAATATGCCTATATTCTCCCTCTAATTTTCTATGTGGATTTTCATTTATACTAATTTTTACCCCAGTCCAATAATGATCCGCTATTTTACTTTGAACTACAAAAGAGGTATGAGAGCAATCATTATGTAATTTTACGTTTATGTGGTCCAAACAGGTAGATACTAAATAATATATCATTGTATATTTCCTCTCTGGTAGGTCCTTGTATACTATTATATAGGCCATTGGAGTATAGAACACTGAGATAGTTATCTGCACCATATCTTTCATTCATATAACATAAATTAATATCTCCTATCATTATGATATTTTTTCTCATTCTTTATCTGATCTATGGTTAAGAATTTTTCTAGTTCTTCATTGAACAAATTAACATTCTGATTTGGAGGTCTGTAAAAAGATGCTATGACTGTAGACTTTCTTTCGGTGGTAATTTTTACACATAAAATCTCCGCAGACTCAAAATTATACTCTATTTCTTCTATATTCCATTTCTCTCTGTAGAATATTCCTAGCCCACAACCTCTGCCTTCCTGTCTACATTTGAAAATACTACCATATCCCGGCATACCATACAAGCTAATTTCTTGTGAATTTGAGTTGACTTCACTTAAGATTATGACTTCTATGCCCTTGATTACATCCTGTAATCCTAGATCTATTGTATCACAATATTTTCTGAGTATTTGAAACGTATTATGACAATTTGATCTTGAAAAACACCTGTTACTATATCGGCGTATCTTTGGCGAACAAAATTCATCCATTTCAGCTTAACCTGTGTATTGAATTTTTTTAAATATATTTCCATCAATTATTGAAAAAGGTGAGGAAACGCAGAGAAGCTGAGAAAACGCAGATTTTTGGCGTTATTTCAAATTCCTTCTAACACATGTGATGAATCTTTCAAATAGAGCTCATGAGAAGAGAGAAAATTGTGATTACCTTTTAAAATGAAAGAATTTGCTAAAGGAATAGTTAGCGACCGAGCGATAAAGCTTACTTTATCAGTAACTGTATATTAGATAAGAGTACCGTTCTGTACTGAATATTTTCTAGAAAATTATTCAATAAAATTATAATTATTTTGCAAATAAAGCACGAATTATTTACGAATTGCTCATTGATTTTGAGGTTACACTTTGTTTACTATCGATCAGATGTTTTTAAAACAGTTCGAACACAGCTGACTGATTCAAAGTATTGTCAAATGTCATGCTGGCTTCACGTAAGATATAATACCATCTCTAAAAATTATAAAACTATCAATAAAGGACCAAGAATTTCAAATAAAAAAATAAAATGTATGTATTATCGTTGAAATTATTTATTATTTAAGAAATTATATCATATGTCAGGTCTTTGTAACTAACTAGGTCATAGCATGAAATTATATTATTGATAAAACGGCAGAAATTAATTATAACAATCTCAAACCTAATAAAAATTGTATAAGAATATTAATTTATTAATGATTCATTCAACTGAACCACATGATAATTAAATCTCTTTGGCAAGCCTAAGCCAATCATAGTGCATAGAAATAGCACCAAAAAGGTGATCGTTTGAAAGCAACACATGTTAATCTACTATCAGACAACAACCCTGCCTTATCATATATGCTAGCACATGTACATTGTATGAGAGGAACTATGTCTAGAAGATTAAGCAGTTTTAAGAATTACATAAATTGAATTATTATTGTAATTAAAGGAATTATATTCTACTGCCTGCCACTGACGTCACGTCTACGTCACAATCGTTCTACCAATGGCAAATTTTTATGCAAATTTATTACATCGAGATTCTCAGAAGAAAGGTCTAGCCAAGAAGCTGAGAGAAAAGACAGCACTTCCCTTTTGAAATCCTCACCGTTCAGATCTCTTTTTATAGTTACCAAGACCTATTTGTGAAAATTTCTTGTTCGATTTTTATATGTTCTATTTGTGAGCCGATATTTTAGGCCAATCTATTTGTTATTTGTAAATTTATTTTCATCAATCGATAAATTTAAAAGTTTAAAGTAAATTATCCCTTAATTAATTTGGTGAAGGAGATATTTAAATTAAAAATTCCCCACGTGCTGAAACCGAAGCCTGGATTGCTGCCGATCAAACGATTTTTGATCTAAAGAAGAAAACCACAACCGCCAAGGAATTCACGTGAGTTATAAGTTTTAAAAGGGGCCCCAATCTACGCTTCGAAAATATTTCAGTGCAGAAAAATATAAAATTTTTCTTCGTTAAATTATTGGCCACGCCGACAAGCGCTTTAGCATTTAAGAGCCTAGAATTTATTCCTATTGAATTTATAACAACTTGTAGTTGATTAGCTATCCTCCGCTGCCAGAACCACGACCCCGAGCATTTAAAAAATATTTTATAACTCATTTTTCACTATTTTTTCAAAACTGTTAAATTTTATCAATTGTAAAATTCTGTCGAATCACGCATGGTATCATGCAAGCACAAGAAAATTTTTAATTATTCTGTTAATGCTATATTATTATCAACCTGTAAATCAAATTCTGAATCTGCACTGTACGATCATATATTTTATTATAATATATTTCAGTTTTGTTAATTCGCTTTCTGAGTTCGATTATTTCTTAAGCCTGTCAATTATTGTGTCTGATACGTTCTATATCATCAAGAACCGATCGAATACGATCATTGGAATAATTGAATTAAGCTGGATATTGGAACAGGTCTAAGTGGATGTAGTGAGTGGGGTCAGATCGAGATATTTATTCTTTGTCCTTACCTGCTCATATATCAGCTTTTATCTGTTACCTACCTCGACTTAGGAGCGAACACATCAATTGTACAGCAGATGCAGCCAGAGATCATATAAATTCCTACAATAGAGCTTAAAACCCGACAAGACTCTGTTCTCGAAGTATATTCTGAACGATATTTGGTCCAAATACCGTATTTTAATCCTTCAGAACTTATTAGAGACGCAGTCCCATAAATTATCTACATCGGGATTTTTGCTCGACCTGTATGATTTTGTATGCTAATTCTTCACAGGTAATAATTTTAAGGTATCCGTATTCAGTGTTTAGCGATCGCTACATTGCTTATAAAAAATTTCATCTTTATACAATCTGTCATTAGAAGAATCAAGGGTGAGCGAGCGTTTAGGCCTCCCGCGATTCCGACAATTGTATTGAATCTTGTAGTGGGTCAATCAGTCTGGTGTTCACTCAGCGTCCACACACGCATTGCAAAAATTTATAGCCTCTACACCATTGACTCAGTACAAGATTCACCATACATACGTGAGGCATTTAAATACAGCATTACATCACCCTACGTGTATTGTCCTATCCTTGGAGGTGAGAGTGACTCCCCCAGGAAGAGCTTCACACACAACAATATTTTGCACCCCAGCTTAGCTTCTATAGTAAATTTGAACATTTTCTGTTTATTTTTTTTTCGATAGAGCTGAGAAAACGCTAAAAAACGCAGATTTTGAGTCTATCTTTGGAAATTTTTCCAAATCCGTTCTTATATTGCGCCTCAAAAGAGCCAACTGAACACACCTACCAAACTTGAAATGTTATGTCATTTTTTTATCATATGTTAGGACGATCCAGTCGGGGGCCCAGACTCAACGTCTGGCTGAACGGATATGGCGAGCGAAGCGAGCCTGACGGCTAGTAATATAATATTCCCAGGAATAGCTCTGATTGAAGTAGCAGTAGCCAATCAATTTTTGGCGATAAATCAGGACCTCCTCAATAGGTATTCAGGAGGTACTGGATAAATTGGTATTTAGAAGGTCCTGGATAAATGCATTTCAATCATCAACTTGGTGCCAACCTAACAGAGTCAACTCAACTTAATGCCAACCTGACAAAATTTTTAATTTAGTTACCAGAACAACTGTTTCGAAGAGGTACTCTCTCTAGATTATAGTTCTATATTAACATATGGTATGGTCATTTCAATTATAAATTTGAGATATTGGAATAAGAAGAATATACATGCTAGAAGACGAACTTCAAACCCTTAAAAACCACTCTTAGAGTTAAAATATCACCAAAAGATTTCTTAGTGCGCCTCTAAAGGGCCAACTGAACATGTGAAATTTGAATATTTTTTGTCCGGTAGATTTCTAGTTCTGCGAGTGAGTGAGTGAGTGAGTGAGTCAGTCAGTCAGTCAGTCAGTGAGTGAATGCCATTTCGCTTTTTTATATATATAGATAGATAGAAGAAGATAGTGAAATGAAATATATTTCTCTGACAGTAATTGGTTGGTCAGTCAGCTCATCAATGGAGCAATAAGTCGAATGAACTGTCCGCTGAACTGAGATAATGTGACCTACAAAATCATAACAAGAATTACAACCTCTAAATTAAATGTTGAGATATTTTTTCTGTGTACCAAGAGCAAATTACACTTTTTTCCATAATTGTAATTTTTGCCAAAGAATTTAGACTAGCGTATAATTAGATCTTCATTGATCTCTTATCGCTTTATCGATAATAGCTGTACCTCTTTTAAAAAAAGGAGATTCAATTTTATAATAATTCTATCTTGACTAGGCTGATCGTTTTCAGTTCGCTAATTATTTTATTCTTTTAAGATGATATTTTATTATCACATTGTGAGTCACACGTGACGTCACAAACTTCAAAATAGAAATATAATTTCAATAAGCCTAATGATTTTTCAATATTTTTTCTCGTATATTTCGTTGGTACACTCCAATTATTTCTAGATTCAATCCATATTTGCGAGAATAGAAGAGTATGATATTGCTGTATGTTACTCTCTATTCCAAGTTATCATTCACGTTTCTTCCAGATAGGTTTTCATTTTTGATTTAACTTTTCTTTTCGAATGTATATTGAAATCATTCAACTCAATCGTTCAAATTGTTTAGAACATTGTAAATAGGACCATTTTTTCACATCCTGTTACACAAATGAAAATTGCTCTGTTTCTTCTGATAGTTTAATATTAGGTCTACAAACTACAAACTCACTAGTTGGCTTCTATGATTTGATTAAAACTTGTGTTCGTGAAAAGAGAATACTGCACTATACTATTCCACTATGATTACTAATGCGAATCTCTTATAAGTCTATTATTGTTACAAAAATCGTAAATTAAATGTTCAATACAAACCTGTTCATAAGATCAATTGATAATATTTCATCATACCACTATCTACATTATCAAGCCTATGTATGCATAATTATCATGAAGGTAAGAATTTTATAACTTCATTTTTGAATATTTTCCTGATTTTTATTCCTCTTATCTTTTAAATTTCATTATGCTCTACATTTGACAATAATTTGTAGTACTTCATCATATCTCTTTCCACTAATTCAGTATTTAGTGTACCTTCTTATACTTGTTCAGTTCATTCTTGTATAATTCAGTGGTACACTTTCATAAATTGTTATTCACTCATGTCCCACGTAGGTGGATATAGACTATGGCACTCCCCATTCCTGTTACCGTGGTTTCCTCATGAGTTTATGTTGGTTAACTGTGAGGGTATGATGCGCGGAAATTCAGAGGCATCTTGGAAAGTGTACGGTAAATTTAGACCGAGTGGTTAGAGAAGTGAGAGAAAGAGAGGGTGAAGAGAGAGAGTGTGAGAGTGAGCGAAACTGGGATTCGGTGGCGTGAAAGCTTCATTTCATGATTCCACTATCGGATTATCGGTTTCTTTTGGATGGTCTGCGCTTTCTTATTTGTTTACTTTCCACACTCCTTTGCCTTATCACTTCTCCTCCTCCGACCAACCTCATTCACTCTCACTCTGTCTCACTCCCACCCTTTCCACTATCCTCCACCACCCATCACCACCTCCTCTTACAATATCTCTTTCTCCTTTCTCCTCTCTTTCTCTTTCGATAGAGAGATCTCTCTAAGCTATAGAGATGGAGAAGAACTCTCTTTCGGTAGAGAGTTAGTGGGAAGGATATTTTTAATATTCTCTCCGAAGAATGGACATTGATATGTCCAAAGCTCCGCCAATTTATCTAGATGCATAACAATATAATTATCTATAGTTCTTATATTACAAATTGCTTTATGGGGAGGATATTTTGAATACTCTTTCCGAAGAATGGACATTGCTTGATATGTCCAAAGCTCTGCCAAATTATGTAGATGCATAACAATATCCTCTATAGTTAACAGAAATGACTTTTTTCATATCATATGCAGTGCAATAATAATTTTCTCAGTCTATATTATGTAAATTCATCTATAATTTTGCTGTATTGTAAGCTATTGTATATAAGTATATCAGCCAGTATATATTGTTGTAATCTACATGAATGAAGTACTCAATCAATCAATCTCCCCAACCGCAGTGGAACCTCGCTAGTCCGTCTTTATAAAAGAAGGCCGGTCTCTTTAGTCTACATGAGAATCCACATAAATTGAGAAGCCGAAGAGAAGTAGAACAAGAAGAGTAATAAAAAGAACAAGAATACGGAGATAAGAGTAGAAAAAAGTAGAAGAAGGAGAAGAAGAAGAAGAAGGAGAGGATGATGAAGAAGAAGAAGAAGAAGATGATGATGAAGAAGAAGAACAAGGAGTAGAAAAATAATTCCGTGTATGGTCTGATTAATCACTATGCCTACTTCTTCCAGTTAGAATAGCGGGAGCCGGATTAGCGAGTTTCCAGATCGTCCTTTCTTTCATCCCTCCCATAGTCCAACCTTCTGTCCTTTCTTACCTCCTTGTTTCTTTCGTCCCTTCCTCCCTCATCACTCTCACATCATACCTCTCTCCCACTTTTCAGCATCTGTCTTTTCTTGTCAGTGCCTCAGCCTCACACGTGCATTATCAAAGTTCGGGGGCTCAAAGTTTGACGACGCTCATCTGGTTTCTATTCATCGCCAGCAACTGCAAATTGAAGTGGAAATAATATTTGGCCATATGCGACCGGCAGCCGAAAGCTGGCTTCCTTTCGACCAACGAGATCATCACAATTTGCCCGCTCTATTGACTGGTCTGCTGCCGAAAAAGAAATCAGACGCTGTATTCTTCCACAGAGAAGTGGAAAATACAGCCATGAATTCCAAGACTTTATCTCTCACTTTCTTTAGAGCTTACACTAACATTGTTCACAAGGTAAACATTCGATTGATTGAATATATATAATAAGGATGAATATAGGATTCAGATTATTCATTATAAGACAGAATAAGACAGGGAATGGATACAGTGAGAGAGTGAATCAGCTTTGAATGTACACAGTATAAAAATTAATATAAACAGTATCTAAATTTCAGAATTATATACTTAGCTCGATTATTAATAAGCGCAGTCAGTTTCGAAATGAACACTGCAACTTGAAATGGAAGGTTTTCTAATTGAGATGAAAAGCTCAATCTGCCTATTATAGTAAGCTGATAATAATTAAGTAACCTAAGCTATGAGTAACTTATAGACTCATCCGAAAATCATGTGACTAAATTCAGGAGATGAAAATATCCAGTTCCTGATCATTCCATTTCTCAATGATAATAATTTTTTTTTATTCAAATTTTTCTCACATTACATGAATGATAGGTTTCACAAATTAAATTAATCATTATATATATATCATCTTATATCTATCATACATAATATATATATTATATATATATTATATATATAATAATAGTAATATATTATATATATATTAATAATAATAATAATAACCCCGCAGGGGACAGATTTTATTCTGTTTGGGGTGTGGCAATCCCCCGGGTTAACCCAGCAAGTAGTTGACGTAGACTGGTTGGCAACTAAGACCGTTGCGTCCCAGGTATTGGGGTGCTCAGAAGATAGATAAGAGTACCTCAAGCATCAACTGCGCATACCGGAGGCGTGTATTAGCAGCTCGCGTTCTCTGAGTTAGTATTGCTCCTAGAAGTACAAGGAATAACAATCCGGGCGGTACGGGGGTGAGGGCTGTCCCTGTTCTGAACCGTCGTTATATGCAGCCAGTGGGGGATGATGTAGGTGAACCAAGGTAGGTGGCTCCTGTCCCCCAGCCGGAACCACAAGGAGGCAACTCAACAATGGAATAGGACCTGGAACTGACACAACACAACCTGCTCTAAATGTTTCCCCGATCACTTTTACATGATTTACAGAGGACCACTAGAGCAGGTTTACCTAGGCAACGCATGAGGTGGCCACAAGATATGAATACCTCCATCATGCAAGTCTACTACAAGATAACAAGACTAGAAGCACTGACCATCTACCGCCAAGAGCTATATACCGCCTTCATCAATGGATTCCCTCATTTAACAGTCACAGAGCAGAGGGTGGCAGATCAAAGAACGACCATCATGAAAAACAAGTTGATAACTGATGTTTGGTTGGCAGAGATCAAAGCTTAGGTAGCCAGAGAGATTACAGAGGAGGAGGGAGGGCCACCAAATGAGGAAGAGCCTGATCACCAACAGGATATTCCTGATGTTGATACCAGGCTTGAGGATGAAAATGTTCCACCTGAAGCAACCCATCCACAACAATTTAACAGAGCTGATATAGTGGAAGAGGATGCTGAAGTATTCGAGGGAGAAACTGAGTTCAGGTGAGCACTTGCTCAGTTTGATGGGACAGATCCTCTAAGTCGGCCAGTCATACCAAAAATGAGTTCTTCGAGGAAATTTCTATCTACCAATGAGTAAGGGAGGTCGAAGGCTCGTTGACATCAGATGGGTAAGTATGAAGCAGATCAGAAGAATGAAACAATACTTCTTGGTTGGCTAAGGATGGGGATTTGTACAATGCGGTGAGGAGAGCTGATCTAGGATATACCCCACTCAATCTCTCTGTACAGCTCAATGACGATCCAAGAACAGATAGGCAGCATGAGAATCAGATCCTCCAGCAATGGCGGGCAAAACAGCTGCATGGGAGTCAAGCTTACATTCTGGCACAACATGGGGTGGATGAAGATGCCTCAAATGCGTGGCTCAGACACGGAAATCTGTTTATAGAGACAGAAGGCCTTATGATAGCTATTCAAGACCAAGTAATAGCTACTAAGAGCTAAAAGAAGCATATATTGAAGCTGCCTATAAATGGTGACTTGTGTAGAAGATGTGGTATGGCTCCTGAAACATTGCAACACATCATGTCAGCTTGTCAGTTGATGGCAGCCAAAGACTACTTGAGGCGCCACAACTCTGTTGCTGGGATCCTACACCAGAATCTTGCCCTGAAGTTTGATCTAGTGAATCAAAAACTCCAATACTATCTATACAAGCCACTTTTTTCACTTGAGAATGATACACACAAGATGTATTAGGATCGCTCTGTGCTGACTGACAGGACAGTTGTGCACAACCGGCCAGACATTATCCTCATGGACAAGACAGCCAGGGAGACTATTTTGATTGATATTGGCATACCATGTTGCCACAACTTGGAACAATATTACAATGAGAAAATATCCAAGTATTGTTGATAATTGGAAAATATCCACCTGGCTGCTGAGATCAGGGATGTCTGGAAGCAGGAAAAAGTTACAGCTGTCCCTATAATTATCTCTACTGTTGGAGTGATGAGGCAGAAGGTTTCAGCGAACCTTAGTCGCCTTGGTGTCTCAGGAAGTGCAAAGCATGGAATTCAAAAGGCAGTTGTACTCAGCACGGTATCAATGATTAGATCCTTTTTGAATTTGACAGTATAGAGATGTACCAGTCTTGCCAATGGCCGACTTAGGTTGCAATAAAAAATGATCACTTTGTAAGTGATGGAATAATTGAATGATAGATAATAATAATAATAATAATAATTGTTGTTCAAATAAAAAATGAGTGATGAATAATTATTGAGATGGATACGTTCCATGTGATGAATTTTCTGTATTCCTGACCTCAATACTGACTCATAATAGCGAAATTTCCCATTTCTTATTATAAATTGAACAATTCGATATTTTGGAAAGGAAGTTCATTGAATTGGATACGAGTGTGGAATAGTTTTGAAGCTAGGGACGAGGTATCTGGTGAGTTTTCCATTATTATTCCCAAATAGTTTGGGGAGTTGAAAAATATGAGAGTTGATTAAATGAGGAATTTCACAATAATTATTGTAATATGATTTTTCGAAATAGGATGTAATATGGGAACATATTACTGTATTTGGATGCACTGTGATATCATTGCATTTTGAGTAAATTTATTTTCTCTTACATAAAAGCAAGACGCGAGAATGTGCAGTATTACAATCTGTTATTTCGATGTGGAGCTGTGAATGGCAGACTTTGTTTACCCCAAGATTGCTGCGAAAAATGTTTGTTGGCGGGGGTAGCAGTCACTTGCAAGCTAGGCAACATTCCAAACACTATCTCTCACAATTTGCTTTCGAACAAAGTGTAAGCTGTCAGTTTTTACAAGCTCAAAATATATTACAAGCCTGGTGTCGTCTCGCCTAATGTGATTACAATCGTCTACCGCACGCTCCAACCTCCAGATACACCACCGTTACACCCCCCCCCCAAACTACCACCACCACCAACATCGATACATAAATTTTCATTTTCACCCTTGCCAGTATCTGATTCGCTCTATCTCATCCTACCGACTATTCTCTCTCACTTGGCTCCTCTCTCATACTCTGTTACTGTTTCCACTATTTCCCTATCCTGTACAACTTCTTCTACTAACGACTACCTAGGCCTTCGCTACACAGATTGTCGAGTATAGGCTAAATATGGCTGATAGGAATCTAGAATTCCTCCATTAACACGTGTAGTACTGTTCCAGTAGGAAAACTAGATTAAATCTCTTTCACCTCAAGAGTTTTCAAATCTTATCAATTGAGTAATATCAGACTCTATAGGATTATTTATGTTTGAATTAATAGTGTTCTTCTCATAGGAATGTGTGTTTACTGGAAGGAGAATTGCTTCACATGAGGCGTTTAAGCAGCGATACTTATAATACGCATCCATTATGATTCCTATCACGAATTCATTGGAATTTCTAATCATGTGGTAAGTTCAAATTATACTTTGAACACAGTTGCCGTGAGAGTTTATCAGTGTATCTGAACTGTATTCATATTACTTATGATTTGATACTTGATCTTTTCAAGGTTTGTTGACGAAAATCATTCTGAAACGGATTGAACTACGTTCATCTGATTTTTTAGTTGTTCATCGAGTACTTTTCCCAGCATTAATATCTCAGTTCTGGTAAGAGTTGAAATCTCTTCTCAGTGGTTCAGTAACAATGCTCCTTCCTCAAAATAATCAAGTTTGGCAATCACACCGTTTTCGCAATACAAAATTTATAACTAATTCGATCAATTATTGTTTCCAAACAATGACTGAGTCAACTCTTTGAAACTCTCTTCACAAGAGGAAAGATGAAACTGAATGTTCCTTTGAATCACTACACACCATCACAACTCCATCTAAAAAGCCTCATGAAAAGTAAAGCCGAATGTTATTATTGCACATATTTATCTATGGTGGAGCTTCATCAACATGTAACCATGTAACCTTGAAAAGAATGCAAGAATGAGCTTTAGAAATTATAGGCTGTCCACGTGAATACCTGGAAACTTACTTGTAGAACACAACAACTTGAGAGAAAAAAACTTATCTTGTCGATTGATTTCAGGATTTTCTTGTGGATTCCAGTATTATTTTTGTTCGGTGGTATGCGCATTAAATGATATAGAATTCCATTATATGTAGGTTCCTCTCACCACACTCATGGAGTGAGATGAACAGACTTACTTCAACAGTAATGGGATAAATTGATTTTTCCATGAAACTGACAACGGAGGATTCCACTGTAGTCGAGCGTCCGGAGTAATGAAATCATCTCCTGATAACCTTTAGAATTTTCAAAGTACTGTTAGTAAACGTTTTTGCAACTCTACAAAAATTATTTGATATACTTCATTTTATTCATCGTCTAAAATGTAATTACCATATCATGGTTAATATCAGCTTAATTTATATAGATATATGCACAGAACTTTTCTATTTCGTACTTGAGCAGAAAACGCAGCGCTCTGTTCCACAACATTTCCTACGATACTCCGTTCAAGACTATTATCAGTTACTTTTTTTCATCCTCCATTAAAAAAGTTATAAAACTTAAGATGAAGACTCTTCATTACATTATTTGACTCTCTACTATAATACAATAACCAATAACATCCATTTGTACTTAGACTCTAAGATTAGTAGAAAAACTGAACTAGAAATTGAAAATTAGACTTACAGTAACTTTTTCTTCCATATGGACGTATGAATCTCGGGATTCTGCTCAAACTAGTGTTTGCAAGGCCAATTCTTTTAGATACAATTATTGCTAAGAGTGGACTCGCTTAACAATTTTTGCACATTTTTTCCACTTTCTTCTTCAATACTTCCCTTTTCTTCTCCTCTACACCATTGATTCCTAACTTTTATACTCTCTACCTGCCTATTACATGGGAAACCATATTGGCTATTCTCACTCCTTTCTTTATTTTCAGCACATGCACATCCAACCATGAAGCCTGTTTTTGTATTTTATTAGAAATTTATTTTTGATTGTGATTTTTTTGTGTTTTGATTTCTTTTATGTATACTGTATTGTGTTGATTTGAATAAAATTGATTGATCAATTCTTTTACAATTGATCGTATTTCTCTTCTTCTTCTAGTGCGTCTCCTATCGGAGGTTCGCTATCAACATAGCAATCCGGATCTTATTCACTGCCGTTCGAAACAAGTCTTTGCTGCTGCAGTCAAACCAATCCCTCAAATTTTTAAGCCAGGAAACACGTCGCCTTCCAACACTCCTTTTTCCGCTGATTTTTTTTTTTTTTTAACTATATTCTGCAGAGTTATATATTTGTGGCTTCTCATTAGATGTCCAAGATACCGGAGTTTTCTCTTTTTACTTTCCTTGCCCTACTACCATAGGTAACGAAAGTATTGCTTTCCAAAAAAATTAAGGTACCCTAATTTCAAGTTTTCTATGCGTTTCAAGGTCCCCTGAGTCCAGAAACATGATTTTTGGGTGTGTGTGTGTGTGTGTGTGTGTGTGTGTGTGTGTGTGTGTGTGTGTGTGTGTGTGTGTGTGTATGTGTGTGTATGTCTGTGAACACGATAACTCCATTCCTAATCAACCGATTGACTTGAAATTTTAAACTTACGGTCCTTATACCATGAGGATCTGACAATAAGAAATTCAATAAAATTGAATTCAAAATGGCGGAAAAAATGGCGGATAATTACTAAAAAAACCATGTTTTTCACGGTTTTCTTGAAAACGGCTGTAACGATTTTCTTCAAATTTATAACATGCATAGCTATTTATAAGCCCTATCAACTGACATGAGTCTCATTTCTGGGAAAAGTGCAGGAGCTCCGTAATATTCTTGTGAAAAATGGCGGATAATCACTAAAAAACCATGTTATTCACGGTTTTCTCGAGAACGGCTCTAACGATTCTCTTCAAATTCATACCATGTTATATTTATAAGCTCTATCAACTGACATGAGTCTCATTTCTGAGAAAATTGCAGGAGCTCCGTAATATACTTGAGAAAAATGGCGGATAATTACTAAAAAAACCATGTTTTTCACGATTTTCTCGAATTAACTTGACCGATTTTTTTTCAAATTCATACTCTGTGTAGTTATTTATCAGCTCTATTAACTGGCATGAGTCTCCTTTCTGGGAAACTAATGGGGGGTCCACCCCATCCTTGAGAAATGGACTTTGTAACCTCCTTCTCGTGCATGAGGTAGGTAGTGTGAAGCTCTTCTTGGGGAATTACTATCGCCTCCAAGGTTAGGTCGACACACGTATAACGAATCTTGTACTGAGTCACCAGTATTGAGGTTAGGAATTTGAAAATGCGTGCGTGGACGCTAAGTGAACACCAGACTAACTGAGTCACTACAAGATTCGATACAATCGTCTGAATCGCGGGAGGCATAAACACTCGCTCACCCTTGATTCTTCTTATGACTGATTGTATAATGATAAAATTTTCAGAGGTAGTGTAGCGGTCGCTAAACACTGAATACAGATATCTTAAAACTATTACCTGTGATGAAACAGCATATAAAATCATACAGGTCGAGCAAAAATCCCGATGTAGATAATCTACGGGACTGCGTCTCAAGTTCCGAAGGATTAGGATAGGGTACTAAGGACCAGAGATCGTTCGGAATATACTTCGAGAACAGAGTCTTGTCGGGCTTTATTCTCTATTGTAGGAAATTATATTATCTCCAGCTGCATCTGCAATACAGTAGAAAAATTCGCTCCCAAGCCGAAGTTGGTCACAGATAAAAGCTGATATATGAGCAGGTAAGGACAGAGAATAGGTAATTTCGATCTGACCCCACACACTACATCCACTTAGATCTGTTCCAATATCCAGGTTGAATCAATTATTTCAATGATCGTACTTGATCGGTTCTTGATAATATAGAACGTGTCAGACACAATAATTGACAGGCTTAAGAATTAATTGAACTCAGAAGACGAATTGACAAAGTGGAAATATAATATAATAAAATATATAATTTACAGTGCAGATTTAAAGCTTGGATTACAGATTGAGAATAGTTTAACATTGACAAAATAACTAGAAATTTGCTTGTGCTCCCATGATACCATGTGTGATCCAACAGACTTTATAATTGACAAATTTAACAGTTTTTTAAAAATAATGAAAACAAATTATAAAAGATTTTTAAAATTACTCAAGGTCGTGGTTCTGGCAGCGGAGGATAGTTAATCAACTACAAGTTCTTATAAATTCTATACCAGATAAAATCTAGGATCTTGATGGTTATAAGCGCTTGTCGGCGTGGCCATTACTTTACAAAGAAAAATTTATATTTTCTGCACTGTATTTTCTTTCGACGCGAAGATTGGAACCCCAAAACATAGAAAACTCACATGAATCCTCTTGGCGGTCATGGTTCCTTTAGAATTTTGTATGATCGGTGGCTGGTCCAGGCTTCGGTCTTAGCACGTGTGGAATTTTAATTAAATATTTCCTTCACCAATTAAATTAGGGAATAATTAAATTAGAATTTCTAGAACAATCAATTGATGAATAATTTTATAAAATAATAGATAAATTAGCCTAAGATATTGGCTCACAGATAAAAGATACAAGAATCGAACAGAATTTCACCAATAGGTCTTTGGTAACTTTTTTACAAGGTCTTAATGGTGAGGATTTTAAAAAGGAAGTGTCTTGCCTTCTTCTAAGCCTTTGGCTAGAACCTTTTCCTGAGAATCTCTGTGTAATTAATTTGCATGAAAATTCGCCATTGGTAGAATGATTATGACGTAGGCATGACGTCAGTGGGAAGCATTGAAATATGATTCCTTTAATTACAATGATAACTTAATTTGTATAATTTTGTGAATTGCTCAATTCTCTAGATACAGTTTCCCTATGCAGTGTACATGCACTAGCATATATGATAAGGCAAGTTTGCTGGCTGATAACAGATTAATATATGATGCTTTCAAACGATCATCCCTTTTGGTGCCATTTCTATGACATATGATTGACTTAGGCTTGCCAAAGAGATTCATTCACCATGTGACTCAGTTGAAACAATAATTTATAATCTACTTTTTCTATAAAATTCTTATTATATTCGAAACTGTTATAATTATTTTTGCTGCTCTTATCAGTGATACAATATTCATGCTATGACCTTGTTTGTGTAACGTATTAAAATCGGATGGGTAACAAAATCCCTATTTGAAAGAATTTTATAGGTCTGAAGTAGAATAGTCTAGCATCGCCAAATGCAATAACGTATTAGAAGATTAGATAATATCAGATATCATGGCTAAAATTAGAACAGCCTAATAGAAATAGAAAGTTATTTGCTACATATATAATATTATATAAAGTATTGAAAATTTGAGGTTAGGCATAAAATATCAATTGATCGGCTACATAATGATCAATCAAGTTGCATAACGTAAAATCTAGCCAGACACCTTGGCAGAAATTTATTGTAACTAAATGGTATGCAACTAGAGGAATTGAAAAAGCACATGGCTTATTGTTATAGAGTGAGAAACAACCTATGAACATTATAAAAATATATTGCATGTAATAAATGTAGTTAAACCACAAAATAAAAATAAATTAGAGTATTAAGGAAGTAAGAGGTTCATAGGCGCATTTATACTGTAATAAATTTGCAGGTAAGTATCATGGCTAAAATTAGAACAGCCGAATAGAAATAGAAAGTTATTTGCTACTTATATAATATTATAAAAAGTATTGAAAATTTGAGGTTAGGCGTAAAATATCTATTGATCGGCGACATAATGATCGATCAAGTTGCATAACATAAAATCTAGCAAGACACCTTGGCAGAAATTTATTGTAACTAAATGGTATGCAACTAGAGGAATTAAAAAAGCACATGGCTAATTGTTATAAACTGAGAAACAACCTATAAACATTATAAAAATATATTGCATGTAATAAATGTACTTAAACCACAAAATAAAAAAAAATTAGAATATTAAGGAAGTAGGAGGTTCATAGGCTCATGTATACTGTAATAAATTTGCATGAATCAATCAAATGGTAGTAATCAATGGGCGGCAATAGAGAGCCGATTCAAATGTATTTATATATATTTCTAAAAATGATAAGATTTTGTAAATTTTTACTGTTCAGTTCATGTATTGGATATAGCCTGAGGACATATAAAATATCAGATTTATGATATAGGTAATAGTTTAATAGATTGGCACGAACTATTTGAACCTTTAAATGGCGTAGTAGCAAATTATTTAAATTCATGTAAATTTGCAAGTCAGAAATGAAAATTGTGAAAGAAAAGTAGAACCTGACCACTTGCCTGCCAGACACTACCATGGAATGTCACCAAAATTTGTAGAGCACAAGACTCTTTATTATATTGTACCTTTTAAATACTTAAAGTTCAAATCGTATTATTAATTTTCTATAAGACTTTGTGATGCTGCATTAAAGCGAAAGTCATATAAATATTTATTAAATCCCTTGGAGGAGACGACTTCGGCCACCAACAATCCAGGACTACCAGGAATATCGGATCGCCGCCAGCAACTTATAGAAATTCAGCACGTGGGTGATACATAGTCGAAATAAAATTAGGGCGCCCTCAGTGCTTCGAGTGAAATAAAAATAAAAGCTAGCTCGTCGGAAAGGTTTTAAATATTAAGAAATTAATACAAAAAACTTGCACAAGTCTTAAGAGGGTAAAAGGAATACTTAATTGAATAGGAATGAGTCAATTTATATATCCAAAAGTACACCAATTAAAAGAATATTAAATTCTAAGCTTGTAATACTAACATTCACCCAATCATTAATTTTATAATATAATTTGTAATAATATAATGTAGCTCTGGTTCATTGGATAAATTGATTTATCTATTTCCATGAGGTGCCAAATCTTACACCCTGAGAAGTATATATATATATTATTGAGAAATTTATTGGAAATTATAGAAATTGATATATTTATGATTATTGATTCGTCAATTCATCATTCTCTGATTTTATGAAATAATATATAAAGTGAAATTACCTAAATTGACAATCAACAGCAAGTCGATACCAAAGCTGCATGCATATAGATGCATATTATCAATGAATTGAAAAGCACATGGTAAAGTTTCGTGCTATTGAGCTGAAGAATAGTGTACTGATTTGTGATATTTTATCTTGATATATTTATTCTTGTTTTTATTGTATATTTTGTTGATCTATATACTTTCTATATTGATCTGACTTTAAAATTATTCGTTCAACATATATGTATTAATATGTTTCATATAGGTGTCTGCCATCCCTATTCTTCCTTCTCCCCAGGGCACAGCGGACCGTTGTCTGCCGTCCCTATTCTTCCTTTTCCCCAGGGCACAGCGGACCGTTGTCTGCCGTCCCTGTCCTTTCATCTCCCCAGGGCACAGCGGACCGTTGTCTGCGTCCCTATTCTTCCTTCTCCCCAGGGTACAGCGGACCGTTGTCTGCCGTCCACAAGTCCATCCCCTCCACTTTGGGGGAGTATTTAAACGCCGGACGAGCCCCAGTCCACAGCCTCCCGCTCACAACCTTCCTGCTCCTTGTCCAGCGGCCCGTTGGCTGCCGTACGTCCCCGACCTCCTGTCCTGGTACAGCGGCCCGTTGGCTGCCGTACGTCCCTAACCTTCCATCTCCCTAAGGCACAGCAGACCGTTGTCTGCCGTCCCTGACCTCCATCTCCCTAGGGCACAGCGAACCGTTGTCTGCCGTCCCTGTCCTCCCATTTCCCCAGGGCACAGCGGACCGTTGTCTGCCGTCCTGACCTCCCATTCCCCCAGGGCACAGCGGACCGTTGTCTGCCGTCCCTGTCCTCCATCTCCCTAGGGCACAGCGGACTGTTGTCTGCCGTCCCTGTCCTCCCATTTCCCTAGGGCACAGCGGACCGTTGTCTGCCGTCCCTGACCTTCCATTCCCCAGGGCACAGCGGACCGTTGTCTGCCGTCCCTGTCCTCCCATCTCCCTAGGCACAGCGGACCGTTGTCTGCCGTCCCTGTCCTCCATTCCCCAGGGCACAGCGGACCGTTGTCTGCCGTCCCTGACCTCCATCTCCCTAGGGCACAGCGGACCGTTGTCTGCCGTCCCTGTCCTCCCATTTCCCCAGGGCACAGCGGACCGTTGTCTGCCGTCCCTGACCTTCCATTCCCCAGGGCACAGCGGACCGTTGTCTGCCGTCCCTGTCCTCCCATCTCCCTAGGGCACAGCGGACCGTTGTCTGCCGACCCTGACCTCCCATTCCCCAGGGCACAGCGGACCGTTGTCTGCCGTCCCTATTCTTCCTTCTCCCCAGGGCACAGCGGACCGTTGTCTGCCGTCCTATTCTTCCTTTTCCCCAGGGCACAGCGGACCGTTGTCTGCCGTCCCTGTCCTTCATCTCCCCAGGGCACAGCGGACCGTTGTCTGCCGTCCCTATTCTTCCTTCTCCCCAGGGTACAGCGGACCGTTGTCTGCCGTCCACAAGTCCATCCCCTCCACTTTGGGGGAGTATTCAAACGCCGGACGAGCCCCAGTCCACAGCCTCCCGCTCACAACCTTCCTGCTCCTTGTTCAGCGGCCTGTTGGCTGCCGTACGTCCCCGACCTCCTGTCCTGGTACAGCGGCCCGTTGGCTGCCGTACGTCCCTAACCTTCCATCTCCCTAAGGCACAGCAGACCGTTGTCTGCCGTCCCTGACCTCCCATCTCCCTAGGGCACAGCGAACCGTTGTCTGCCGTCCCTGTCCTCCCATTTCCCCAGGGCACAGCGGACGTTGTCTGCCGTCCCTGACCTCCCATTCCCCCAGGGCACAGCGGACCGTTGTCTGCCGTCCCTGTCCTCCCATTTCCCTAGGGCACAGCGGACCGTTGTCTGCCGTCCCTGACCTTCCATTCCCCAGGGCACAGCGGACCGTTGTCTGCCGTCCCTGTCCTCCCATCTCCCTAGGGCACAGCGGACCGTTGTCTGCCGTCCCTGTCCTCCCATTCCCCCAGGGCACAGCGGACCGTTGTCTGCCGTCCCTGACCTCCCATCTCCCTAGGGCACAGCGGACCGTTGTCTGCCATCCCTGTCCTCCCATTTCCCCAGGGCACAGCGGACCGTTGTCTGCCGTCCCTGACCTTCCATTCCCCAGGGCACAGCGGACCGTGTCTGCCGTCCCTGTCCTCCCATCTCCCTAGGGCACAGCGGACCGTTGTCTGCCGACCTGACCTCCCATTTCCCCAGGGCACAGCGGACCGTTGTCTGCCGTCCCTATTCTTCCTTCTCCCCAGGGCACAGCGGACCGTTGTCTGCCGTCCCTATTCTTCCTTTTCCCCAGGGCACAGCGGACCGTTGTCTGCCGTCCCTGTCCTTCATCTCCCCAGGGCACAGCGGACCGTTGTCTGCTGTCCCTATTCTTCCTTCTCCCCAGGGTACAGCGGACCGTTGTCTGCCATCCCTATTCTTCCTTCTCCCCAGGTACAGCGGACCGTTGTCTGCCGTCCCTGTCCTTTCATCTCCCCAGGGCACAGCGGACCGTTGTCTGCTGTCCCTATTCTTCCTTCTCCCCAGGGTACAGCGGACCGTTGTCTGCCATCCCTATTCTTCCTTCTCCCCAGGGCACAGCAGACCGTTGTCTGCCGTCCCTATTCTTTCTTCTCCCCAGGGCACAGCGGACCGTTGTCTGCTGTCCCTATTCTTCTTCTCCCCAGGGTACAGCGGACCGTTGTCTGCCGTCCCTATCCTGTCTGTCCTTCCTTTTCCTACTTCACTGGAGCGGAACCGAGGCCATAAGGCCGATACAAAATTACATCAAAGTGGTGTCATCAGAGAAGAGAGCGACCTTCACGCCGTCAGAAGCACCAGGAGGTGCTGTTTACGCCAGCTGAGGCACAAAGAAGAAGGAAGAGGAACTTCGACTTGCCTCCTTTCCCCGCCCACATTACGACTGAGCGAAGTCATCCAGGAGCAACACCTGGGTATCAATCACCCACCTCTGAAGCTACTCAGGGAATACGTGATAATCTTTTAAAGACTTAAAGTTCAAATCGTATTATTGATTTTCTATAAGACTTTGTGATGCTGCATTAAAGCGAAAGTCATATAATATTTATTAAATCCCTTGGAGGAGACGACTTCGGCCACCAACAATCCAGGACTACCAGGAATATCGGATTGCCGCCAGCTACTTATAAAAATTCAGCACGTGAGTGATACATAGTCGAAATAAAATTAGGGCGCCCTCAGTGCTTTGAGTGAAATAAAAATAAAAGCTAGCTCGTCGGAAAGGTTTTAAATATTAAGAAATTAATACAAAAAACTTGCGCAAGTCTTAAGAGGGTAAAAGAAATACTTTATTGAATAGGAATGAGTCAATTTATGTATCCAAAAGTACACCAATTAAAAGAATATTAAATTCTAAGCTTGTAATACTAACGTTCACCCAATCATTGATTTTATAATATAATTTGTAATAATATAATGTAGCTCTGGTTCATTGGATAAATTGATTTATCTATTTCCATGAGGTGCCGAATCTTACACCCTGAGAAGTATATATATATTATTGAGAAATTTATTGGAAATTATAGAAATTGATATATTTATGATTATTGATTCGTCAATTCATCATTCTCTGATTTTATGAAATAATATATAAAGTGAGATTACCTAAATTGACAAGCAACAGCAAGTCGATACCAAAGCTGCATGCATATAGATGCATATTATCAATGAATTGGAAAGCACATGGTAAAGTTTCATGCTATTGAGCTGAAGAATAGTGTACTGATTTGTGATATTTTATCTTGATATATTTATTCTTGTTTTTATTGTATATTTTGTTGATCTATATACTTTCTATATTGATCTGACTTTAAAATTATTCGTTCACATATATGTATTAAATTTTCTATGGTGTACCATTCATTTTACTCCTCAATACCATAGAGTACAAGTCTCAAATATATATATATATATATATATATATATATATATATATATATATATATTTGTTAATTATCAGTATTAAATATAGCAAGTGCTCCTGAATGAGCCTATTAAGATTTTAGCGAAATTGTATCCCAGAAAACCACGACCAGATTTCATAGAATTTAATTCTCATGCTCTACCATTCCAGCCAAGCAAAGGCAAATCGTTATTCATTAAAAAATAACGTCATATCTGTTACAACAACATTCGACATGGTAATTTCGTTAGTAATAAATAATCTTAACAATAATACATTTTATTTTTTATTGAAATTCTTTATCCTTTTTCAATAGTTCTTAATTTTAGACATTATATTATAGCTTTCCATTTATAATAATGCCCACCAACTCTTCCTCCAAGACTTCATTGAAGATAGCTTCGCTGTAGATTAAAAAGAAGTGGAGACAAAATACAGCCTTGTCTTACCCCTCGGCGGATCTTGATTTCCTCGGTCAATTGATTCTCTATTCTTGCAGCTGCCTTCTGACCCCAATAAAGATTGCTGATTATTTTTATATCGCCCGCATCAATGCCCTTGTTGTCAAGCAACCTGTACATCACTCCATGCCTTGTCAAATGCCTTTTCAAAATCGATGAAACAGGCATAAACGTCTTGATTCATGTCTAGGCATCTCTGGAAAAGCACATCAACCCCAAAGAGAGCCTCTCTTTTCCCGAGCCCTTCTCGAAACCCAAATTGGGTATGGCTTATCCCTTCCTCAAGTTTTCTATATATCCTTTCGTGTATAATTTTTAGAAACAACTTCAGGGTATGGCTCATAAGCACAATAGATATATAATCAGTGCACTCCCTTGCGTGAGGTTTCTTAGGAATGAGTACAAGAGTGGAGATCAACCATTTTGTGGGGATTTCTCCCTTCTTATAAATATTATTAAAGAGGTCCACAAGAATATCAATTACATCTCCATCAAAGAGCTTGATGATCTCTATGGGGATCTGATCTGGACTTGCAACTCTACCTGCTATCATCACTTTTAGAGCATATTCCACTTCCGATCTCAATATCTTCAACTGAACTCCCCCTCTCTATACAACTGGTCTTACCGGTCTTTCGTCTTGGAAGAGCTCTGAGAGATATGCTTCCCATCTCTTTGGTTTTTCCTTCACATCAGTTATAATACTCCCGTTATAATTCTTTATTATATTTGTACTCGCTCTGCTTTTGCGACATCCAACCAGTTCTTTAACCTTCTTATGCACATGGAAGCTGTCAAAATTCTTCTCCAATACTTCTATTTCTTCACATTGCAATGTCAGATACTCTTCCTCAACCTCTCTTATCCTCTTTTGAATTCTCTTCTGTAGTTCTCTATATTCTTTCTTCTTCCCCTTGCTCTTCCTTTTTTCCTCCATAAGATCCAGAATTTCAGATGTCATCCATGCTTTCTTCTTCCTTTGGGGTTCCTTATCTACCAGGTAAGCTATTTCTCTTAAGGTCACTTCTACCTCATCCCATTTCCCTTCTACATTGTCTACCTGTGATACATTAAATTCTCTCATGGCTTTGTTCACCCCATACTTCACAGTGTCACGGATTTTTGGGTTTTTGAGAAGTCTTGCATCTATGTTATTTCTTGGTCTTTTGTAATCTTTTTCATTCTAATATGCAACTTAGCTACTACAGGGTTGTGATCTGAATTGATATAAGCCCCAGGATAGGTTTTTGTTGATGTGACTGCATTCCTATATCTATTATTGATGAGAATATAGTCAATTTGATTTCTGACAATATTTTCTGGATTATCAGCAGGAGATTTCCAGGTGTACAATCTATGATATGGAAGCTTGAAGTAGATGTTTGCTACCATTAGATCTTTCTCCTGACAAAATTGTATTAGGCGTTCACCTTTCTCATTTCTCTAACCCAGTCCGAAACCCCCTGTATGTGCTTCTACCTTATCTTTGCCTACCTTAGCATTAAAATCCCCCATTACTAGAGTTACATCACTTTTCTTAGTGCATGCAATTATTGTTCCCAATTCCGCATAGAACTCCTCGACTTCTACTTCCTCCGAGTCTGCAGTTGGTGCATATGTTTGTATGATGTTCTGGTGTCCTGTTCATGTTTTTATTTGTAACATCATGACTCTTCCTAATAGGTCGTCATCATGAT
Source organism: Nilaparvata lugens (assembly GCF_014356525.2). Taxonomy (NCBI): domain Eukaryota; kingdom Metazoa; phylum Arthropoda; class Insecta; order Hemiptera; family Delphacidae; genus Nilaparvata; species Nilaparvata lugens. Next base: position 51,520,241 of record NC_052504.1, read on the forward strand.
CGTATTTAATAGGATTCAATTATCAATAATATACACTGTGCGGCATAAGTCACTACCCAGCCGCTAGAGCCGCTGTATTGTTACGGTGGGAGTGGAGGGGATGGGCGACCTTGAACGCTGGCCGGGACTTGTACACAGCTACCGTCTCTGTTCACAGAGTTTTAATACAGTTGGTGCGGTAGGCTGCTACTCTTCAGTCAACAGCGTCTGTCATCATGAATAGAAAACTGTCAGTTCAACAAAGAGTATTTATTATACAGATGTGGATCAAGTTTGATCGTAGTTACGAAAAAGTACGTGAACAGTTCTGCATAAAATTTCCTAATGTTGTGCCACCGTGTAGGAAAAGTATGTATAATTTAAAGGTAAACGCTCTGAAATCACAGGCACAGTCGATGATTTACCCAGATCTGGTCGCCCTGTTTCTGTGACTACTGAAGAAAATTTACACCAGGTAGCACAATCATTTGTCATTAGTCCGAAGAAATCAGCAAGACGTGCTTCCAAAGAGTTAGGCATTTCAGATAGAAGTGTTAGAAGAATCTTATCAGAGTTGAAAATGAAACCGTACAGGCCGACTTTATTGCAAGCTCTACATGAAGACGATCCAGACCGACGCTTAGAATTTTGCGAGTGGTATACGATTCGTGATGAAGGAGATCCTAATTTTTTTAAGACAGTCTTGTGGACAGATGAAGCGTCATTTAAACTAAATGGCAGGATAAACAGACATAATTGTGTTTACTGGTCTGACCATAATCCCTTCCAAGTCATTGAAGAAGAATTGAATGTTCCAGGCGTTACTGTTTTTTTGGGCAGGCATTTGCAGCGTTGGTATCAAGGTGCATATTTTTTTCAAGCTACTGTAACTGCCGAAACGTACAGAGCTATGCAAGATGAAGTTATCATTGAACAAGACAATATTCCTATTTTTGAGGGTATTAGGCATAACCTATCTGGCAACAAGATGGTGCCCCTCCTCATTACGGTTTAATCGTTAGGGATTTCCTGAACGGAAATTTCAATGAGTGGATAGGCAGACGCGGTACTGTTGAACTGTTGAATGGCCGTCACGGTCGCCAGACCTTACACCATGTGATTTTGCCATGTGGGGCATTTTAAAAGACAAAGTTTTCACGACAAAACCAAGAAATGTCGTACATTTGAAAGAGTTAATAGAGGAAGCGTTTCAAAATGTTTTCGGTAACGCTTCAAAGCTGTGTGAAGATATCTGTAAATCAGTGGCCAAACGTGCATCAAAATGTATCGAGCAAAATGGTGGACACTTTGAGCAGTTTAATTAAATCACATACACACATGTAAGTTATTTATTTTCACTATTGTTATTAAAGAATTTATAAAATACTGTTGTGTATTAGTTTTGATGTTCATAACCTGATTATCCATAAGTTCGGGGTAGTGACTTATGCCGCACTCTGTATTTTGTATTTCGAGATAAATATAAAGAAGGTAGTGGAAACTGCAAAACGGTAACAATGATTCTTTATAATTTCCACTGACTTCACAACAATAATTTCACTATAATATTCAGCTTAATCAACGTATAATGAGATTTGTACAACCCTAGTATTTCAGATTCGATTGAGTCACCAATTTTGTCACTACCACTATGTGATGGCGGTACAGATTCTGAATATTGATTGTTGATGGAGGCTTCTAAAATCTACAGATTTTAATTGAACTAGGCGACTCCGTTGATCAGGTTCATCCAGAATCAGATTGTTGATAGAGAAGTCAAGAATTGATTTTTGAATCAGCAATATTTTAATCAGCTCAGATTTCAAGTAACCTACTAACAAAAATGAATGAGATGAAAAAGAAAATAACAGGAAGAAAATTTGCTGTGCCGAATATCCATTTCAATTTTAATAATAATTCAATATTGTAGTCTCTCATGTTCAATTTTGAAAAACGATCTGGGCTACTGTACTCAGTGGAAATTGCGCTGTCGATATGTGGGTCACACAACGCAACTCGCTTTCTGGCCTCAGTGAGTCGAAATGATATGCAAGAGAAGAATGAAAGCCCGCATCAGGGTGATTTTCACGCCATGGAACTCACAAAGCTTTGTTTCAACTGATTTTTTATGTGGCCCATTTATAGACTATCGAGTCCCGTTCTATCGCGTTTTAACAGGTCCATGTCCATACAGGCCTCATACAAGTGCCTCTGTTCGAATTGTACTTGACCATATGCACGTCTAGCAACATGTGTTTTAAAAATTGAAATGGGCTTCAGTTCATACGTAGAACACGTAATACAAGAGCTCGTAATAGTGTTTCATCAATATCCTCCAGTTTTTCGTGCAATTACATGTAACCAGAGCGGATTCATCATCACAAATAATGTCAGTTGAGTTAGACTGAAATCTGTTTTCATTCTGTGACTGGGAGGAATGAGTTTTAGCGCAGCCGGCCCTTTTTCGGAAAAGTAGGGAAATATTTCAATCGATATGGAGCAGAATACTGGTTGAAGATTTAGGGCGAGTTTCACCAAATTCACTTTAACGCTTCGCTTAGTAATCTCCAATTAAGACCAACTGATGACTTTAACGAAAGATTAAGAAATTTGATTTCACCAACGAAAATTAATGTTACGTTACGAAACGACAGATTAGAGTGGATCAGGGTGGCGGTGCGCCGCCATGACACTTGTTTCACATTGTTAGCATGTAAAACCTAACCTAGAAAATCCAACTAGATTCCGAGAACACAAGTTTAGAATACCAAATTGAGTGGATATTAGCCTATAAATTTTATTAATTAATAATAATATTATAGTGAAGTTTTTTTAGTTGTAGGCCTATGATTTATTAAATTCAATTTAGGTTGTAGTGTTCTAATAATTGTTCTATAGATTGGTTTTTTTGTGGATAAGTGAAATTTCAAATTACACAGGATGTCTTCTAGCCATTCTGTCAATGTTGTGTTGCCTGAAGCTATCAAAATAAGAAGGACCCAACATTCATGAACAGTGAAAGAACGCATATTGTCAAACTTATTGAAAAATAAGTCGATTTTGTACAAATTATTAAAATCAACAACCCTTTTTCTCATCCATCTAGGTCGGCGAACAACATAATCATCATCACTATCTGTCACTCTCGAATGCCAATTCGTATGCTCTTCTTCTAGTATCATTTAGCCTTCCCATATTAGAACAACAAATTAATATACAACAATCTAATATAAAATATTCGTAAAAGCCAGAAACATATAGGCTAATTAAACATAACCTCAACAAACTACTTCCAACTAGACAGTAAACAGAACGCCGCCATTTTCTTCTTAACGACAGATTACAGATGTTGACTGATCAAATTTGGTTGGTTAACTCTATAACGGCACATTAGCTCTTAATGGCGTGAGGTGAAACCCGATTTTTTCAGTTAAGGGCTAATTGGAGTTTACGCTTCCTGTTACGATAAGTTTAGTTTCTGGTGAAACCCGGCCTTAATGGTTAACAATTCAATTTATGTATCATTAAAGTATTCTAGTTGATAATTCACTCTAAGAATTCTTGTTTTCTGATACAGTACAATATTTCTGACATCACAGAATTATACCATAGCTCTTGAGATCATAGCCAATATTATTCTTTGATCATATTATCGGTAGTATCCTAGTTCTGAGTCTATATATCAGAAAGATTGATAGATAAAGAAGATGATATGGTCCCATTCATGATAATTTTTGAATAAGGTTTTAAAATAGTAGGTTTTAAGGTTTAAATTGAGGTTTTAAAATTGTTTTTTACAATAGTAGGTTTCAACCTACAATTGTACTGATAAATTTCAGTTCAAACTGAGATGGTACATAACTATGCTTATGGCCCTAAACCACGTATTACATATACATTATTTTACTATTCATAATCAATGATTTGTCATTCGATGTGCACTCAATAAATTGAATTAGACAAGTCGGGAAACTGTTAGTAAGATGATGATTCTGATGTGTCTGATACTCTTGTTAAACGGGTGATTGCTTGTGACCAATAATATTCAGAGCCCAGATACCGTATCTCACGAAATAATCTATTTGAAAAATTTTATTGTTGAACACGATTTCCAGCGAATCGGGAGAAGTTTTACCAGTATTTGAGATAATGTCTCATTTCATTGACAATGTTCAGAGTCCAGAGCTCCTAGATGAACAAATTGAATGAAATAAACAGGTTGAAGAATTATTTGTAAAACTACAAGATTTTAGTGGCTAATGAAATTCACAAAACTTAGATCTCATAAGATCAATTGGGTAAATAACTTGACTACTGTCTGTGATTACAGCCCAGGTATCAAATGTTGATTGTTGATCAAGCTTTGTAAATCTGAAGATTCAGGTTGAATCAGGCGACTCCTCAAATCTAGTTCAAACAGACGTCAATAATTGTTAATTGTTGATAGAGGGTGCAGAAATTAGTTTTTTGAATTAGCGAGATTCCAATCGGATCAGCAATTCCATACATCCGGCACCTCAGGTATTTAGCAAGAAAGCTTCGAAACAGCAGCAGTAGCATCTAGAGCATTTAGGTGGCGTCCCTTGCACTTAATAATGCCGCTAACTCCATTGTTCCGGAACCTGGACAAAGTACCTAGAACTGTGACATGGAGCCCTTGGACTCTGTTAACTCGATTTCAAAGTTAGCGAGGCCCTTGGAGACCGAAAGCTTACAGCTAAGTAACAGGAAATGTTTTCTCAGGCACAAGTGAACGGATGGACGAGACCTATTCCCAAGCTCTTAATGATGATTCAGAATACAAACAAAACCTTCCTTACTTCTAAACTCCTCTGGGATTGCTATCTCAAGTTTGAACAGTTTGTTATCTTTCCATTAGTAAAATTATTAGCTTTGTTTTCCATTAGGTCGCCTAATATTGTAATACCTGAGATTTGTCTTGAGCTGATTGTTAATCCACTAAGTAGGTTCCAAGAATTGACAGTTGTTAAATCAGGAAATCATTACTATTGGCAATGCGTATAATTTAGTTCCTGCTAAGTAGCAGTATTAACGCGGAATAACACCATTGAAATTGGAAATCTGATTATTACGAGGAAATAACAGAATGATATTGAGACTATTGGGAATACATATTCAATCCATTGCAACATTATTATTATTGCTGATGAATTATTTATTCGAATAATATTCGAATATGTTAAGATAACACGTTTGGCAATTACCTTCAGAGGAAACGGGAACTATTCAGAGTACGAATTATTGAGCTCATTCAACTTTAATTATCATTGTTCATTCAAATCTTTTAACATAAAGTATGTTATCGACACTCATAAAGTAACTATTCTCTTACATTCATTTATAACGATTTTAATATTATATCCCCGTGAATCTTTGAAAGAACGAGGTTCCATGTTTGGTTCCATGACTGGATTATTGTTCGATAGTTCAGTGATGCTTTTATCAGTTTGGGATTGGAAAAATGAAGATATTGCAATAATAATTTTCTCAAATAATGGAATGATGTTGTTCTTGAAGGTTATTTAAATTGAAGTTTTGTGAAGCTTATGTCATGAGGCAAGAAACTCCATCACTTCCACAAGTGGAGTGATTCCTTTCTTGCAGATAAATTGTTGGACGGAGATGATTTCCATACGCGTCTCATAAAGCAAGTCTTTTACTCTCTTCCTTGACCTATGAGAAGATGAGGTTGAGAAACCGGGTACGCTCACAAGAACAACACATATCAACTCTTATTTTCTTCGCCTCGGCTTATTAGATTACAACTCTTCCACTCCATGCAACGCTGTTTTTGCTTGACACGGATCATAATCTTGACTTTTTCATCATTTACCTGCTTATTTCCTTCTCCAACTGTTCAACCCCACTTCCTGCTGGGTCTTGGTTTTTCTTAAAATCAGTTTTTCGCCAACCAACCGCGGGAGTCTGTACATGAACTGTACATGGAGCTTCTTCTGCTTCATCTTTCCCATTTCCACTTTTTGCCGTCTATATCAATCATTTCCTTTCTTCTTGCGTCACATCGCCAGCAGCAACAGTTTTGCTGCGGTCGTCATCGTCACGTGATCACGACCGAATGTCACGTGTTTCCGTCACGTCGGCTTCTTCTAATATCAAATTTCCTTCCTCCCACTGACAGAAAGTCGCTCTGACCTGCAATGCAATGACACTCTCACCAGTGCCACATATCTTCTAATACTTTCTACGTGGTTTCAATGATTGATTGTTCGAGATTGTTTTCCATTAGGTCGCCTAATATTGTAATACCTGAGATTTGTCTTGAGCTGATTGTTAATCCACTAAGTAGGTTCCAAGAATTGACAGTTGTTAAATCAGGAAATCATTACTATTGGCAATGCGTATAATTTAGTTCCTGCTAAGTAGCAGTATTAACGCGGAATAACACCATTGAAATTGGAAATCTGATTATTACGAGGAAATAACAGAATCATATTGAGACTATTGGGAATACATATTCAATCCATTGCAACATTATTATTATTGCTGATGAATTATTTATTCGAATAATATTCGAATATGTTAAGATAACACGTTTGGCAATTACCTTCAGAGGAAACGGGAACTATTCAGAGTACGAATTATTGAGCTCATTCAACTTTAATTATCATTGTTCATTCAAATCTTTTAACATAAAGTATGTTATCAACACTCATAAAGTAACTATTCTCTTACATTCATTTATAACGATTTTAATATTATATCCCGTGAATCTTTGAAAGAACGAGGTTCCATGTTTGGTTCCATGACTGGATTATTGTTCGATAGTTCAGTGATGCTTTTATCAGTTTGGGATTGGAAAAATGAAGATATTGCAATAATAATTTTCTCGAATAATGGAATGATGTTGTTCTTGAAGGTTATTTAAATTGAAGTTTTGTGAAGCTTATGTCATGAGGCAAGAAACTCCATCACTTCCACAAGTGGAGTGATTCCTTTCTTGCAGATAAATTGTTGGACGGAGATGATTTCCATACGCGTCTCATAAAGCAAGTCTTTTACTCTCTTCCTTGACCTATGAGAAGATGAGGTTGAGAAACCGGGTACGCTCACAAGAACAACACATATCAACTCTTATTTTCTTCGCCTCGGCTTATTAGATTACAACTCTTCCACTCCATGCAACGCTGTTTTTGCTTGACACGGATCATAATCTTGACTTTTTCATCATTTACCTGCTTATTTCCTTCTCCAACTGTTCAACCCCACTTCCTGCTGGGTCTTGGTTTTTCTTAAAATCAGTTTTTCGCCAACCAACCGCGGGAGTCTGTACATGAACTGTACATGGAGCTTCTTCTGCTTCATCTTTCCCATTTCCACTTTTTGCCGTCTATATCAATCATTTCCTTTCTTCTTGCGTCACATCGCCAGCAGCAACAGTTTTGCTGCGGTCGTCATCGTCACGTGATCACGACCGAATGTCACGTGTTTCCGTCACGTCGGCTTCTTCTAATATCAAATTTCCTTCCTCCCACTGACAGAAAGTCGCTCTGACCTGCAATGCAATGACACTCTCACCAGTGCCACATATCTTCTAATACTTTCTACGTGGTTTCAATGATTGATTGTTCGAGATTGATCTCCATTTATCAAATGAGGTTCAGCCGGTATGTTGAATTATTGTTGATTAAGAAACACTTGTCTTCGAAAATCACTAATGCTAGTTAGTGTATTTTATCTGAAAGTTCAGAAGGAACAAATTATGAACTTATGCTAGAGATTTCAATCTACTGAATCCCGTAGAAAAATATTTTCAGCTCTGGAGGGATAGATTTCTTCATTGGACCAATGAAGAGATTTTAATGACAATACACAAGGGGAGTCTGTTCTAACTCATAACTCACATGATATTCTGACGTTTTTTTTCATGAATAATGATTTGCCTCGGCTTGGCTTCAATCGGTAGAACATGAGAATTAAATACTATAAAATCTGGTCGTGGTTTTCTAGGATTCAATATCACTAAAGTCTTAATAGGCTCATTTAGGAGCTCTCGCAATAATTTAATACTGATTATTAACAGATATATATGAGATTTATACTCTATGGTATTGGGGGAGTAAAAATGAATGGTACACCATAGAAATTTGATACATATATTAAATGAATAATTTTAAAATCAGGTCAATATAGAAAATATATAGAGCAAAAAATATACAATAAAACCAGAACAAATCAAGATAAAATATCACAGATCAGTACACTATTTTTCAGTTCTATAGCACGAAACTTTACCATGTGCTTTTCAATTCATTGATAATATGCATTTATTTGCATGCAGCTTTGATATCAACTTGCTGTTGCTTGTCGATTTAGGTAATCCCACTTTATATATTGTTTCCCAAATCAGAGAATGACAAATCGACAAATCAATGATTATAAATATATTACTTTCTATGATTTCCAGTACATTTCTCGATAGTAAATATATAATATATTTCTCAGGGTGTAAAATTCGGCACCTGATGGAATTTGATAAATCAATTTATCCAAAGAACCAGAGCTACATTATATTATTACAAATTGTATTATCAAATCAATGATTGGGTGAACGTTAGTATTATAAGCTTAGAACTTAATATTCTTTTAATTGGTGTACTTTTAATATATAAATTGACTCATTCTTATTCAATAAAGTATTTCTTATACCCTTTTAAGACTTGCGCAAGTTTTTGTATTAATTGCTTAATATTTAAAACCTTTCTGACGAGCTAGCTTTTATTTTTATTTCACTTGAAGCACTGAGGGCGCCCTTATTTTATTTCAACTATTTTTTCACTCACGTGCTGAATTTTTATAAGTTGCTGGCGGCGATCCGAAATTCCTGGTAGTCCTGGATTGTAGGTGGCCGAAATCGTCTCTTCCAAGGGATTAAATAAATATTTGGATGACTTCTGCTTTAATACAGCATCACAAAGTCTTATAGAAAAATAATAATTAGATTAAAACTCTAAGTCTTTAAAATGTACAATAAAGGGTATTGTGCTCTACAAATTTTGGTGACATTCCATGATAGTGTCTGGCAGGCAAGTGGGCAGGTTCTACTTTTCTTTTCACAATTTTCATTTCCGACTTGCAAATTTACATAAAATTTGAATAATTTGCTACTACGCCATTTAAAGGTTCAAATAGTTTGTGCCAATCTATTAAATTATTACTTATGTCACATATCTGATATTTTATCTGTCCTCGGGCCATCTCCGATACATAAACTGAACAGTAAACATTTACAAAATCTTATCATTTTTAGAAATATATATAATATTTGAATCGGCTCACTATTGCCGCCCATCGATTACTACCATTTGATTGGTTCATGCAAATTTGTTACAGTATACATGCGCCTACGAACCTCCTACTTCCTTAATACATTAATTTATTTTTATTTTGGGTTTTAAGTACATTTTTCACATGCAATACATTTTTATAATGTTTATAGGTGGTTTCTCACTTTATAACAATTAGCCATGTGCTTTTTTAGTTCCTCTAGTTGCATACCTTTTAGTTGCAATAAATTTCTGCCAAGGTGTCTGGCTAGATTTTACGTTATGCGACTTAATCGATCATTATGTCGCCGATCAATAGATATTTTACGCCTAACCTTAAATTTTCAATACTTTATATAATATTATATAAGTAGCAAATTATTTCTATTTCTATTCGGCTGTTCTAAATTTAGCCATGATACCTGATATTATCTAATCTTTAAAAACGTTATCGCATTTGGCGATGCTAGACTATTATTCCACTTCAGACCTATAAATTTCTTTCAAAAAGGGATTTTGTTTACCCATCAGATTTTGATACGTTACAATATACATCACACATTCATAAAATGGGAAGCCCAATAAGTTGTATTTTCTACTCTAATAAGTTCATACTCAGATGAAGCTGTTGAGTTGTTCAGCCTTGAGCATTGAAGCTTAAGTTTCGTTTTAATACTATTCAAGTAGAAAACGCAACATTATATTCCCATCTCTGATAGAATTATGTAATTATACTGCATTATGAAGTTGTCATTCTCTTCCATAGTCAACTCGGATTTTAACTTCAGTCTCAATGAGACAACTAAAATCACACAAACTCATTATGTGAGTCGAACATTACCTCGAAGCCCCGCTACTTTGGAGATTACAAAAGTAGGTCAAGGAGGTTCATGTTTCAGTTGCAATGATATATGTTTGCCCGGCGGCAACTGAATTTGATCACTTTGTGCTGATAACAAGTCTGATTTACACTCCTAATCCTCTCAACAGCTCTGGCTATCGACGCTTAATAGTAGTTTGAGTTGGAATGTGACGTCACATGCTTTGATTACTGCACTGCACATGGATAGCTTGCAGGCAATGCACTGGATTGTGCAGATTCACTGTTAACGCCTTGTCCGACTGTTTCCGTGTGATATGTGTTTGATTTCCCTGCTGACTAGTTGTATGTGACGTAGCCTTCCTTGCGCGTCCTCTCTCTCACTCGAACACCGCAAGGCATCTCGATCTGCGAATATTATTGAATGTTTGAGGTGATTTATTGGAATTGCCTTTTCTAAGTCCTCAAATTGGGGAGTATAGGTACATGTAAATGGAACAGGTGAAAAGAATGAAATCAGAATGATTTTATAAATCTACTCCTGAAGACATAGGATAATATTCATGATGAATATAGAGAGGCACTTTCCAAAAAAATGCCCAAACCAAAGAAAACTGTTTTAAGAAAAATTGGATGGAAATTGGATGGATCAGGTATTAAAACACAATCGGCCTTCTCATTTCATATCATTCAATGTTGACGTTGAGACTTATGATGGTAGAGTATGATTAATCATCACTTACGACATTATCATCTAATGGTATGGAATAAAAAGAAAAGATTTTGAACGGAATAATGGTGAATTCATGTGGATATGATACATTGTGAGTAAGAGAGATAGTCTCCATCATGAGAGGATTGACCATTGTAGGTCATGGTTATTGGAAGTCAAGGGAAGTTCATGTATCTACATTCATTAATGGAATCTGGAGAACTCAACAACTGCATCAAAATCAGTAATTCACGAAAGCTGTTGATATTATCACAGGGATAGGATTGTTTGAAGCTACGCTTGAGCTACACCCAGTTATAAGCCTCTCTCATCAAGTATCTAAATCATCCCTGTGTAACAAATCTTGAGTGATTCGGTAACAAATGACCACACCAGCTGTTACCAAGACCAGATCATCCACTTAACTAGTGATTACGAGCGACTAATTGGGGATCTCTCCTTTGAACAGCGCTACAAATTGCAAAAATATCAACCACAGACGGCGGGTGGAGGCGGCAAGAAGCTAAAAGATCACCGGACATTTGTATTCAAGATCACTGCGCAAGAGAAATGAGAAATGAAGTGACACTCCGCTGGGCCAATGCCCAAGTGCTCGATTTTTTTCTCTCCATATTTTTTCCGTAGGAGCCGTCGTCCCACTCCTGACAATAAATCATGACCATTTTATATATTGCTCTGTGCTTTTGTTGTTTTCTCAGCTGTTGCTGGTCTGAGAGATAGACCATGCAGCCGCCATCCACCATTAATCATACAATATCTTCAAACACTGCAAATAGAGCTTATTGGCTGTGCACTTTGACAGCACACTGTTAGCAAAATAATTTCGTGTTCTGTCTTGATATCGATGATCGGGTATTTTGGATTTACCCCGAACATCAATGTAATTTTCTGTAATAGATGTTCACCTTTTTCTCCTAAGGACTACACATAGTAGATACACAGTTTACAAATAATGCTCATTCAATGCTCATCGATAATCATTCCACAATAATGATATGTTCTAAATGAGAGAGAACTTTTTCAACCCTCGATAATATAGTTCATAGCACAACAGAATTCACAGCAAAGTGAAAAGGAGGCTTGATTTTTTTCATTATTTGTTCTCCTAGTTTGCATTAATTTATTATATTGACCACTATTATTATTACTAGAACAGTCACAAACACGATATTTGGAGAGAGAAACAGGCAATTGCCCAAAACTTCTTCAATTCCTTGATTTTGGCACATAAATAGTCCAAAGTGAGGTTAAGTTTAAAATTTCTGTTTTCACCAAAGATTAACACTCAGAGAATACGTATTCGAGATATGACTGATGAATTTTGAATTTCGAAGGGTTGATAAGAGCCGGAAATAACACTAAACAATCCGAAAGTTTGAAATAAACTTGAAAATTTTGAGCAGAAAAATTAAAACTACTATCACTGCAACTATCAGCTGACTATATATGCATTATTTTATATATATTTTAAAATATATTGTTATCACACATTGTGCATATAATTTATAATATTATCGTGAAGAAACTTGGATTGAGCAGGTTCAAGAATCGTGTAGTTGAAATCCAAGATTGGAATTTCAATTAAAATGCTGTTTGAACCTGTCTGTTATGATTGCATCATTGGTTGAAAACCAGTAGCTTTTCAGTGAGACAAAATGCTGTTGAGTTGCAATAACAATGGGTCTGGAAATGTTGGGATCATAACTATTATGAAGTAGTGAAGTGGTTGTCTGACTGGCAGCTCCAAAATATGTTATTCATAGTGTTTCAAGAATGTAATTAATTTCTGATGAAATATTCAAATATGGTTACTTGAATGTTCAATTATAGAAAGTAACTATAGCAGAACCCTTGTGATATTCTCAAGTTGAACACGAACAGATTCGACATTCATGTCATTCCCAGGAGTTAGTCTTTAAAATCTTTAGTGAGATTCTATCACTATCATTCTGAAAAGTACTAGTAATATATTCCATTCTGTTGTGGAACTTAGTTCAAACATGGTATCATTAATATAAACATCATAACACTATAATCTATTTCGGACTGTGTGTAACCTTATCCAAATTTGGGAAAGGAATAGCACAAGGTTACCTTATTCTTTCACTCTCTATCATTTTGATGATGTACGCATTGTATGAATGAATAAAGAATAAACCAATCAGTAGTGTTTGAGCAGGAATCTCGAGCCTCATACGTCGATATAGAAGGAAAAGTGAATGTAGGTCCAGTTTTTCATATCTAGTTTGGTTTTACTATTAATCTTATGCCTGGTTTCTCATTCGTTCCATATACTGTTTATTCATCCAATAACTTTATAGAATTGACAAACATGAGAGATGCTGATGAGAGGAATGGATCAAATCGATCAAATGGATCAAAAATCTGTTGCAATCGAAAAATTGAGTTACAAAAATTAAGTGTAGGTCACTAGTAGGCTATTTAAAAAAACTTCAGCTATCTTGTTTTGGAGACATCAGCCAAAAGATATCAGTACCGTAGGTAATAACCTACTCACAACAAGTAGCATGAGATGAACAACCAAGATTTGGTTGGGTTCCATGGTTACCATAAAATCAACGCCACGTTGCACAAGAGCTGGTTAAATTTTAACTTTGATTTTCACGAGATCCAATCTGAGAAGTCCTTTATGTTAAGACGGCTTCTTTGATTGGTCCTCGAGGGATTAATCACGATTAAATTTTAACCGGCTTTTGTGCAACCAGCAACAAGTTTGTGTTTAAGACAGTGGCCTGTTTGGGAGCATGCCATGTTGCCAGATTCGTTGAACAAATAAATCGTTCCATAGCTATGGATTCTATGAATATGTTGAAGTAACCAGTACAAAAATTTACTGAATTCATAAATATATTGAATCAATAGCTATAGCGTTGCTCATTGAACGATTGAGGGCTTATTCATGTGTTATGTGACGACTGTGAAACTCACAGTCATACTCACAAATGGATTGGAGTTCAAGCTAGTCCATGATTATTAGGTCTATAATAATTATTTCAAACAATGCTTGTATCAATGGATTCCTAAATGGGAGTCTGTATTAATGGGTTACTAAAGATAGTAAATGTGGCACGAATGCATCAGACTTGTAATAGAAAATTTTGATATGGATTGATGTTGAACTATATTTTGGAAAATACAAGTGATTAAACACTCGCTTACCAGATATAGTTGAACAAATGACCCATATAATGTTGGTATAGAATATTTGAAGTACTGTAATGTTCCATCATCTGCTACTATTTCACTATAATTATTTTATCGATGTTCCCAAACTACCAAATATTTTGCAATCTGTTCCCTCGAAATTATTTCCGGAAGAACTAATCAATAATTATGATCAGCAAACAAAATCAGCTATAAGGTAGATGAAACATTTCTACAGTGAGAAATATCAGCCTATTTCATATTTTCAATTGCTTCAAGTTTTCTTAACCGCTTAATGTAGTCTACATTGTAGTGTATTATCTTAACAGTTGGGAGTGTTAAACTATGTGGATTTCTGATATTTCCTCTAATTTCAATTTTATATTGGGTTCTGAAAGGAAATAACATTCAAATAATATAATTATTATGAATTTGAATATTCTTGATTCAATATTGTGACAGGCCTAGCTCCAGGGACCACACAAAAAATAGATAAATTTATGGAAGTGCTCACTTTTATGGGTACATGAATATATGCCCCTCTGTGTAATATCAGACCTGAGAATTTATTTAATTGGTTGAGAAACTTGTAGTTTATCCCAGATGTAGGATTGGAGTGTTCCAATAATATTGAGCTAATATTGAGCTAATTGAGATAATATTGAGCCAATACAACCCGAACAAAGACATAGATCACAAATCCATGTATGATTGTGCCTCTTACCGCTATCAGAATTGAAAATGAATACTTTATTAAATAAATATAATTTCTGAAAAGAGGTTCGAGTACAGAATCTAATCCTATCGGTGTTGGGTTACATTGACTTAAATCCTGCAAAATGCCGCATACACTGTTTAATTTAGTCTGGAGATTATAAGCTAAGCTGCCGACAGTGACCAATGTGAAAGCAAATGTAAGCAGAATTATATTTATTAATCCCGCAGTGATCCACTGATACATTAGCAACCATCCACAACCTTCCACTCAATTAATTTCCCGACTTGTTACACTGACCATATGAGGTCTATCACAATACCAATGGTAACGTGTCAAACACGATATCAAGGTTTTCAGAAAAGAAACGAACTGGAAGATATGCTCAGTTATTTCAGTATATTGACAATTTTCAAGATGAGCAGATAGTGAATAATAATTTTCAAGTGAATAGTGATGACCGGTATAACGTGCTCTGGTTTAACAATACCAGACATGTACAGATTACAATTTAATAATGATAAGAATTGAAAGAAGATGTATGTTAAAATGATAATTACAGGGTTGTAAGTTCTGCTTTGGAATAGCTTGATCGATAGACAGATTGTTATAAATTAATCTAATTTAATGATGATTATTTTAATGTAGATTAACGTTGGATTTCCCCTGATTACAATCTGGTCATGACCATTAATTTCCACTAGAATTTATATCACTCATGAATCATAGATGGGGCCCCAATATATTTACTAGAAGAACACTCACGCGACTCTGTTTTCCTTTTTCCTTGGTTCGCAAATAATTATTCTTCTGCCATGTGCTGGATTTTCTGGCCTCCAAGTAGAACGTGTTGCTGGTATATTACTCTGCGATTCATGTAGATTCAATCGGGTATTTTACGTTAATTATCATTTCCACAAACAAAAGGAACTTCACAATTAACATTTAAATTCATAAATAAACAGTTAAAAATAATTTACATAAAATTTTTCAACAAAAACGTAAGTTCACTCAAAACGTGTAACTAGGGCAAGGTCAGTGCTAGAACAGAAAAATCTTCATCCCCGAATTAAATTCACAATTCTATGAATCTCTTTGTTTCTAATTTGCATAGGACGATTGCTATTGGTTGTAGCTGAGTGACGTAGTGCACACGTCATATTCTTATGAAAAATGGCTCCTTTGTTTACATTCAATTCCCTGACTTACAAGACGAATAAATACATTAAAACATAAATATAATTCAATCATTTCAAAATACAGTTCAATTCCAACAGTGTAGGTGAATAATACATAAAATTACAATAATAGAGATCTCGACATTCTGTGTTGCATCTCAACAATTCAAATTTTGGTATCCCTTTCATTGTCCTCTGATTGGTTGTTCGTGCAAAGAGGAATAAATCTAGCAAGATCGCTTCTATTTAATATTTATTTGTTGATAATCCAAACAATAAATGTAATCAAATTAAATAATACCGTTTGTCAATGTAGACTTACATACAAAGAGTATTTGTAACTTTTTGCTATTATTGTACATCAGAATACGATATCTTTTTTATAATTTGTTTTTCAAAAATAAACTCATTTATTGTGCTAATAATTTTGATTAGCTTATTATTAAAGATTCCTTTTTTCCTACACAATAACGAAAAATGATAATTCACAAATAAACATGCCATCACGTTATATTATACAATGAGCAGGTCTGAACGATCTCAACTCTATATTGGTGTTCTCAGCGTTCAATGTTTACACTGCAGACCTGCCTGTTACTCAATCACGCAAGTTTATTTATGCCGATGACATTGGGCTTGTTACTCAAGGTCGAAATTTTGATCAGCTCCAAATTGTGTTGAATGAGGACTTAGAGTTAATGGCAGAATACTTCCAGCAGTGGTTCTTGAAGCCAAACCCGTCCAAAACTGTCTCAACAATATTCCATCTCAGTAACCAGCATGCAAAAAAGACAATTGATCTCAGGTTATGTGGCAAAAGAATATCTAATCAGGAAGCTCCCCGTTACCTAGGAGTCAGACTTGATAGATCCCTCACATATCGACAACATCTGCAGGGGTTGAGAGATAAACTGAAGACAAGGCTAAATATCATCAGCAAACTTGCGGGAACAACCTGGGGTTGTGACATGAAGCCCTTCGAACATCAAGTCTTGCACTTCTGTACAGTACAGGGGAGTACTGCTCTTCTGTCTGGGCTCGCAGCAGACATGTTGACAAAATTGATACAGTTTTCAATGAAACTATGAGGAAGATTAGTGGGACATTGAGACCAACAGAGACTGAGTGGTTGCCTGTGCTTAGTAACATCATGCCTCCAGATCTCAGAAGGTTGGAGAAGAAGTACAAGTTCATTTCCCAGTTGCAACAGATTCATGAGGATCTCCCAGTCTCTAGAGATTTGGCTAACCCTCCACCAAGGCGCCTCAAGTCAAGAAGATACTTGAGACTTGACGAGCAAGAGGAAATTAGAAGTGCAAGGGAGTTATGGTGACTGAGATGGTTGCAGGGAGAGGTCAGGAACAAAGGCCTTGTGGATGACCCTAATGGTGGTGTGGTGTGGTGTGGCCTAAACCGGTTCAGGACGCTGGTGGGAAGGTGTGCTGAGCTGATGACAGCATGGGGATACACATCTGATCCTTTTGCCAATGTGGACAAATCCAATCAATGAACCACCTAATATCCTATCATGAAGGGCTGTCGGCCCTCCATGATGCTGGAGAAGATGGGTGTCAGTGGCTCCAGAACGTTCTAAATTCTATTGGTATTTGAAATATTAAGTGTAAAATTATGTTTTTTTTCCTAATTTTGGCCTATGTATGCATATATATATATATATATATATATATATATAATATATATATATATATATATCATAGCGTTCGAACGTTTTAGGTTAGGTTTACCACAACATTCCCTTAACCTATGGATGTGATTCTAATATAATAATTTCACAAATTAATAGAATAAATAATATAATAAGTAATATGAACTCAATTGGTTTACTGGAAGAGACTGATTCAGTTAGCGGTAACGTTGATAACCATTATATTTCGATATTGTTTGCTGCCTCTGCCTTGATTTTCATAATATGATTTGAAGAATTAGTTTTTTAAGTAGCCACTGGAACGAATCGTCACAATATTAACACTGAATCTAATCATATGTACACTAGTATCATAGGATTTAGTTTGGAATGATGGCATTTTCGATCGTTATACGCAATGGGCCGCAACCCGACCATAATTTATACGCGGGCTGCCAACGCATCGCATGGATCTGGCACCGATAAACTACATTATTAGGTGGATGGGCGAAAAGTGGACTAATTTATGTAGTCACACCAACATCAATGACACCACTTCTCATTCCAAACCCCAAACCCCGTTTGTGTTGATGCAGAGTATAGGAGTACATAGAGTATAGAGAGTATTCTATACCGCTTGTGTTGGTGTAGTCCCTTCACAGTTATGTTGTGTGAAACTGTCCATCACTTTAGTTCTCGCTTCCCAAACCTGTTAACGCCTCACCGAGACTGAATGCCTCTCGACAATATCCCCGAAACGATATGACGGCACGGTCCAGTGATCAATTAAGTGAAGGGTTAACCAGACAGCCACCATCACCACGTACCTCTTCCAGTAAATAACACCGACTGGCTGTAGCGACCACCACCGAATAACTGCAGCAAGTGACGAGCGGAAGTCCATCTGCTACATCATGTAAGTTGACAGTCTTAGGGCCAGACCACATAAGGCGTCTTTCTATTCTAAAAACACAGTCTGAAACTGTCCGATAAAGCGCTCAATGTGGTCTGGTCCTTCTAGATAGGTTGAGGTACCATGGGAATAATTTGTTACATCGTTCTATTTGTGGGAATGTTACGATTCCAATTTCTAAATATAATAATGAGTTGAAACCGGTGTATAGTAGTATAATGAATAGAAAACTTGTCCAGGGAGACTGGAATGATCGGAATTATTAACATCTCATCGGCAGATGAGATGTGAGTAACTGCTGGAGCTGTAAAATAGGCTCGCTTATATAATACAGTATTCACTCAAAAAACGAATCAGATGAACATTATTCACATGAAAAAAAACAAATTGATTGTATATACCTAAACATCATAGAGAATGATGACAAAATATCCAATGATTCATGAACATAAATGACAAAAAAGATGCATTTTGTGAACCAAAATAAGATAGATATATGGCTTTTTAATGCTGATAAAATTTGTAAGTTGGTATGAAAATGACTAAGAATGAGAATCAATTTGAACGAGATTTATATGGAAACCGACTCGTTGAGAACATAAGGAGGAGAATTTTGATAAGAATAGAGGAGAGAAAAGGAGAAGGGAGTGTATATAAATAACAGACGTGAGTAAGGAGTTTTGAATTAATAAGAAAAAATAGCCAGTGATGTGATTGGGAGATAAAAGTTGTATAATGTATTCTTGAACATCAGCAATGATTCGAATGATTCTAATTATTGTTTGGTATCTCCGGAAGGTATCTTGGCTGCTAAATTTTCTCCTAAATTCATGTTGACAGTTACTTTAGAGCAGCGAAGCATGTTGAACAAATTTAAAAAGCTTTCATAATTTTCGATCTAAATTTCCGTTCAAAAAAAGTGCAGCGTGATTTCTGGTAGGAATGAATTCTGTAGTTGCGGAAACATACCATAGTTGGACTGAGGAAACGTTTCCATACAATGATCAACCAAAACTTTGACGTATTTCAACTGAGCTCTCTTGAAATGTTACTGGCAAGTCAAAAAAGCCCATCTGTTGGGGAAAAGTGTAGAAAGTTTCACAACCAGTAATGAGCTGTCACTGGAGCAATCTTGAATGTAACAAACGGCGTGTGAGTATGCGAACGCGTGTGTGCTGGTGCGTGCGTGTGTGTGAGAAGTGGAACAGAATCTTTTTCAAGTTGTGGTGGTGCAAAGCGAGAGCAACTGGACTGACTGCTCCTGCTCCCTCCACAAACTCTTCTGTCAATTCCGTCAGAACTCATCTCTACTGGAGTTGCGGTTCACTGCCATGGAAAATATGCACAAAGTTTGTTTTTCCGAGCGAGAAAAATACTCATTACCTCATTATATATGCAGAGAGAGAGGCATCCAGCAACTGGATAATCGGGATTCATTATGAAAATTTATGCTTTCGGCATGCCGAGAAGTTTGCAGCCTATGAGAAATTAGATCATCCAACTCCTAGTTACTGCTATTTTCTTGGTTAACTCGGTGATCTCCTGCTTTACAAGAATTTATATTATAATTTCTAGTTACAATTCAGCGGACTTGCACCTTACTTGGAAGTAAGGTTCATAAGCCTCCGCTCTAATACAAGAATTTTTAAGAGAGTTCCTAGTTACAATCCAGTGGACTAACTACTTCGGAATCAAGTTCCAGTATTTTTCTTGGACAGGTTCCTCTTACTCTTCACTGACATATTATTGCAGATTTTATTAATGTTCTTCTCCATTTTCCAATCTTGTTCATGAGTTACCGAATGTCATAGAAATATATAATACTAGCAGAAACCCGTGCTCCGCAAGGATCTATTTTAAAACAACGTAATAAAATTTTGAAGAATTGAAAATAGGCCTATAACTATCCTTGTAGTTCAGACGTGATGATGCGTCAAACATAATTTTCCTATCCCGTACGTGTATAAGCCAGCTTTTTACTTTATTATGGATATAGTTAACGACTGCAAGAGATTGGACTGTGGAACCAGAAGTGTCTCAAACACAATAGTAGGTACTACATGAACTTTTTGAAAGTGATTTGAAAAAAAATTGAAACAACAGAACTGAAAGCTTCCAACCTTATCATTCTACCTCCATTAAGAGAGGCTTTTGTTTGTTTGAAACTTTGGGAATATGTTGTGTAAATATTGGGGATGGTTTCTGAACAGAAATTTTGAAGGGGGCTAATAATAAAATTATTCATTAATCCACTTTACATACCTATGTTTCCGTATATCAAACATTTTAAAAACTTACTTTCCGTTGAAGTTGAGGCAGATAAAATAGCATATGCCATACCGTTCATAGAGGACGAAAAACTTGATGCAAAAATAACGAAAGAAGAACTGAATTTGGTATTGAAAAAGGCAAAATGTAATAAAGCTCCAGGCACTGACGGCATACCGGCAGAATTTTTCAAATCAGCTCCAGATCAATTCTTAAATTTGTGCTCAATTTTTAAAATTATATTTATGATACAGGATTGGTGCCTGACAATTTTTCGGAAGCGGTTATCTTCCCAATTCATAAAAAAGGTGATTTGAATGAAGTTGCTAATTACAGAGGCATACAATTCATCAATGCATTTGCAAAAATTTTCGCAGGAATTTTTCTGAATAGATTAAACGAATGGGTAGAGAAAAATGAAGTAATAAATGAGGAACAGGCGGGATTTAGAAAAGGATACAGTACAGTGGATAATATATTCAGTTTATACAGCATCATCAATTAGAAACTGAGGAGAAGGAAAGATAGAGTTTATTGTTTGTATGTTGACTTCAAGGCCGCTTTCGATAAAGTAGATCGTAATGCTTTAATTCATAAGTTGTTTCAGATTGGGTTGTCTAGCAAATTTGTGAGAATTGTCCAGAAATTATATGAGAATACACGGGCGTTTGTTTGGTGTAAAAATAGTCAAAATAAGAAGGATGGGCTGAGTAATGCATTCTATACAGAGAACGGATTAAAACTTTTTATTAATGATATTTTTGATAATATGGAAGAAGGGATATGGGTGGACGAGTTGAATATTAAAGGACTTATGTATGCCGATGATTTGATTCTGATTGCATCCACGCCGAAAGCATTACAAAAAATGATAATATGTTTGAAACATTACTGTGAGACGTGGGGACTTACAATCAATACCGACAAAACTAAGATAATGGTGATGAGAAGGGGAGGGAGACTGGCCCATCATGAGTGGTGGTACTGTGGAGAAGAGCGGATCGGAGTTGTAAACAAGTACAAATATCTAGGCGTAACATTCACTCCTCAGTTGGCGTTCAGTGAGCATGTCAGAGAGAGAGTGTCAGTGGCAAAGTTTGCATTGAATAATGTGTGGAATAGTTTTGTGGCCCAAAATGAAATAAACATCGAGAGTAAGTGGGTAATGTTTGATGCGGTGGTAAGAGCTCTTGTGAGCTATGGTGGTCAGGTGTGGGGATATAAGCAATTTGAAGAAATAGAACGGTTACACAGAGCCTTTATCAAGAAATTATTTTCGTTACCGCAATCAACACCCAATTATATCATCTATTTGGAAGTCAATAAGTATAATTTACACCATTATTTATTTGAAATACATTACAGCTATATTATAAGAACCCTTTCTCTGCGACCAAACAGGCTGCCACGAAAACTTGCACAGAAAATGTTTGATCAGAAAGTAGGATGGTATAAAGTGTGGAAAGAGCAGGCTGAAAAATATAACATTGAATTGCCAAGATGGGAGGAAGGAATGCGGGATGTACTGAGGCAAAGATTGAATAATATTAATGAATGTATAAAAAACGAATGTAGAGAGAAATGGAGAGAAAGAGCAAGGCAATCTGTAAATTATACTGTCTACTCACGTTTGAACCCAATCACCGAACACAATAATTATATAGGAGCCAATCTCACCCGCAATGAGAAGTCAATCATATTCAGATCAAGAGGAGGTCTATGGTACTTGAATAGTAGTGTGGGAAGAGAGGGAATTCAGACCATATGTACGTTATGCAATAGGAGGGAAAGGGAGGATACAATGCATTTTATCGGAAGGTGTCCAGTACTAGCAGAGATAAGAGGAGCGCATTTAGGCGATAGAGAGCTATCAGAGGATCAGGTGATAGGGTTTTTGAATGGTAGTGATTGGAGGGCGATGATAGGATTTGTGAGGAATGCTTGGGCTTACAGAAAAATGCTAATACAGGAATATAATACTTGATGGTTTCACTGCTTTTCTTTTTTACTCCTGCATATGTAGTATAATGTAATTTCATATGTAATACTTTTGTTGCCATGATCTCTTTGGTTGATTGATTCCAAAATTGTTTAAAATTTGGAATTTTTCAAATTGGATAAAATTCAATTTCAAATACTTGCATGTAAATTTTAAATCAATAAAATAGCTCAACTTGGCAGACGACCAACAGGTCATGTCATAATATATATATTTGTGTAATCATCAAATTATTATTGATTGAGTGTCATGTTATGTTTTTTCTTGTATCAATAAATATATTTTCTATTCTATTCTATTCTTCTAGAATTTGAATTTGAGAAGATGAGAATCAACAAACTCCTAACCAAAGAAAATCTCTGTGCTCTGTTCTAATCGGAATGTATGAGACTCCATATACAGCTAGTAGAAGGCGCCTCCAGACTCCTTTCTCAAGAGGAAAAGCATCATCTGTTCGAAACATTTTACTCAATGAAATCAAAAGATCAACAGGATATGTATATTCAGGGATTGATTGAATATGAAAATGTAAAAAGAAAACGACCTCGCACAACAAATCAAGACAATAATAAACCAAAAGAAGTTCATTATAAGTATTACTTACCTGGGCTAAAAATAACAGAGTCAATGTTTGCAAATCAGGATTCAAAAATATTTTAGCAATTAGTGATGGTAGAATCAGGAGAATCTGCAGCTTGCTTTTAGCTGGGAAAACTCCTGTTGACCAGAGGGGATTAAACAAAAAATCTCATGCAATGTCAGCAGATATTTGTGAACAAATACATGACCACATAACTTCTTTCCCAAAGAAAACATGTCATTATGGAGATTCAGAAGCAACATATTTAGATGCAAGATTATCAATAAAATATATGCATGACATGTTCAAATCAAAGTACCCAGACACAAAAGTCAAATATAACTACTACTACATGTATTTCAAAGAAAATTTTGATTACAAATTTGGGAGACCTCAGGTGGATGTATGCTCAAAGTGTGAAGAGTTGAGTGTTAAAATTAAATCATCCTCATTGGCAGAATCTGTGAAGAGAGCAGCTGTATGTGAAAAAATGATTCATTTGCGTAGAGCTAAGAAGTTTTATTCAAAACTGAAAGAGATTGAGGTCAAGTGCCAGACAGATGATAATGCTTATGGCATTGTGATTGACTTCATGCAAAACTTACCCTTACCACATATTCCCGTTCAGGAAATATTTTACTACAGACAACTATGGGTCAACTGTTTTGCTATTTATGATTTGAAAACAGGAAAAAGTCACATGTATGTGTATCATGAAGGAATTTGCAAGAAAGGGCCAAATGAAGTTTTGAGTTTTATTTATGATTTCATAAAATCTATACCTATGGAGGCTAAAGAATTCTATGTCTTCTCAGATGGGGCTGCTGGCCAAAATAAAAATCATTCATTCATACGTTTCATGCTTTCATTGAGCATAATGAAGAGATTTGAAACTGTCAAGCAATTTTTCCCAGTCCGTGGCCATAGTTATTTGCCATGTGATCGACAATTTGGTGTGATCAAAAGAAGGTTGAAAAAGCAAGATCGCATCTATTTCCCTATTGAATATGCAGACCTTATCAAATCATCTGGAAAAGGTGTATTTACTGTGCATTTGCTTGAAGATAACAAATTGATTCTGGATTTCAAGACATGGTGGCCAAAGTTTTTTAAAAAGTGTGTACTATCTACTGATTCATATGGAAAATCACTGTCACGAGATCAGAAGGTGACCTTCCAGATTTCGAAATTCAACTCTTTTAAGTATTCATGTGATGGATCTGTAAGAGCATCAGCATTCATTGATGGCCTCAACACGAACGTTTTTAAACTGGGGAAGTCAATACAAGCAATGCAATCCTTGAAATTTCCTACAGAACCTGCATTTCCAAATAATTCAAAAAATGCAATCAACATTCACAAGTTGGAAGACATTGCAAAGGTTGTACAATACATAGTGGACGATGAAGATGATTTCTATGGAACGATTTTGAAATGGGAGACAACAAACAATGAAGAACTAGGCAATGAGTAATGAAATCAGGCATTTGAATTTCTTACTACTATTTTCATTTTAATTTTTATCATGTATATATTACCTGTATGTATTCAACTATTTCTATAATAAAAATATTAAACATATTCTATTGTTTTTAGTTATTTATCCTATCAATTGAATGATATTTACAGCTGTTTACATCTTAAAATTTATGTTTAGTATTGAAACAACACTTGTCCATGAAACAAATCACTACTTATTTTTTTATTAGTTGACATTTTGAAAATTTCAACTCCATAACATGTTTTCAAATATCTGAATACATCAACAAATACTAACATAATTGATGGAATTGGCAACAATGTGAATAAAAACAGTTTTTTTGCTCTGGTGAAAAATTTATATTTATGGACATGTGCACTTTCAATTCTAAACAATTCAATTAGTTTGAGCTGTAGTGTGATTTAACATCAAAATTTTCGAAAAATGCCTTCTCCTGAACCCCCCTGTGCTCCTGATCGAAATTTTTCTGCATAGATCTAATTATTTTTCGTAGCTGAACAAAAAAGTTCCTCATGACTTTGCTGTGCAATGAGCGGTTAAAAAGTACAAAATTTTGGTGGGCCCAGCTCCCTCAGGGGGGCAAATTTTTGAAAATCCTCTCTTTGAGGATGTTTTGAGGCTACCATAAACAATTGTGCAAAATTTCAAGTTTTTAGGCTCAGTAGTTTGGGCTGTGGTGTGATTTCCGTCTGTCGGGGCTTAGCCGTTCATAGATATAGAGATTATACAGAGTGTTCCTGAACTCCCTACCAATACTCTAGGGATTTTTTCCTGGGTAATAAACATATTTCAATACCATTTTCAAACCGTCTGAAAATGCACAATTAAACAAATACCCGCCATTTAGTCTTTTTAATTGATATTTTTTCTTCTGAATAAATAGCTAAACAAATGGAAATGAAACTTTGGTCAATAATTCATGATAGGAAGACAGAACTACAAACAAATCATGATATTTTTCATATTTAAAAGAAAAAAATGACAGCCTTGAATAGCGACCAAAATTTTATTTCTTGAATAACAAAAGCCCCGTTGATTTCAGTAAATCTAACTTTTTCAAGTAAATTTGATTGAAACCTTATTTTTCAATATGTCACGTGGTATTTCAGCACCACAAAATATTTTTGAAATGAACTATTGAGCTTTAATAGAATTATAAAATAGAAAGGAAAGATAGCCTAGTCAAAGTACCACTCAAGTAAAATCGAATGTTATTAGTGAAAAAGAGCAATCATATTATCTAAAGCAATAAGAAAATCATGCAAAATTGTAATTCAACAATAATGAGGATCCATTGGCAAAATTAAAAATTATAAAGCGGCTTATTTATTATTGGCAGATCATGGAAAATAAAAGTTTGCATGTACATTTGAGGTTAGAATTCTTTGTTTTTGTTTTAAATGAATCAATCGATCTAGGATAAATCGACAGTTCTTTGAATCGATACCTAACGAATCAGCTGATTGCTCGATCAACCAGTATAAATTGAATTATAAAGTTTACTCACAAAATATGTATTATATACACTAGGGGAGGTTTATGTAAATAAATAGGGACAACTATTATTGCTGCATGAGTATTTATTGCAATCTAAAAAAGTATGAAAAACAAGAGTACACAAAGCTCATATAAAAAATTAAATGTACACTACTTTATAGTATAGTATAGCGAGATTTATTTATTGGAATAATCTAAGACAATCACTCCATTTATTTATATAAAAAACTTTTTATTTATCTTTCTATAACAAAGTTGGAGAAACCCTGAATCTGAAGTAACCAATTATATTGAGTCTTACTAAAATTAGAAAGCCAATCAGAAGGAAGCTTACAAATCATTCAAGGAAGAGATGAAATTTTTCTGAAAATCATTTCTCTTTGGCTTGTGATCCCGACCTGTGAGGACGCACATGGAAATTAGGGTTCTTTCTTCCTATTGAATTTTAAAATCATCTAGCCAAACCCTTTTTTAAATGTAAAATATTTGTAATTAATGTTTGTTTATCTGTGAACTCAGTGTTGTTGGAGAGTTCTTAATTGTAATCTGTTCCCATAAATATATTTTCAATACTGAGAGAAATTTATAAGAAATCTGGACCACGCGCGAGCCCAGCAGAGATGAAAAGGACCAGCATAATTAATTATTGGAAATAATTAATTTACTCTACAAGACCTTCAAGAACATCATTACTGTGAGTGTTAGTTCAAACGAGCTCGTTTTTAAAGGTCTTTTAATAGTGAATTGGGGAATTGATCAAAGCGCTATATAAATTAATTCAAGTTTAAAAAATTCGCAACGTGTTGAGTGCTATCATAGTCTATAAGAACGTTTTATGAACTTATTTGATCTATGTAGGAAGCTTACTTCCATGCACGGCACGAACTCATAAAAATCCTGAGATCATTGAATTGTTAATTATTATTTGCACATTGATTAGAGTATGTCATGTTAAATCTATAGACCAAACAGGTTTTAAATTGTAGAATTCTGAATTGACTTGAAGTCCATGTATCAGTATTAAATACGAATTTATAATTTTTAAAGCTCACAACTGTGAATGCTATTAAGCCTTGTGATAATTATTCGAATTATAGAAAAGAATTTATTTAAAGAAAATTATAGATATAAGAATATTTTATATATATTAATTTATGGGAATACATTTCATGTTTTATGTCAGCATACAAAATCATAGAAGTTTTTATTATATCCTAATTCATCTCATGATATACAGTTTGAGCTGTCTTGGTACCAAGAAATATTCGTCAGCAGCACATAAAATTAGTGAATCAATTAATATTGATCTCATTAAGAGCATTCATTACTTATCATCCTTTGATGATAGTCATACTGGTCCACCAATAAAATCATATTGATAATTATATTAATAAGGTTCCAGTTATATCATATAAGAATCCAGAGAACTTCAAGAACTGGTGTTGTAAGTTCTAAGGAATTTCAGAAGGATAAATTTGTGAATACCTGTATTTATGACGAGCGTTTTAAAAATCAACTAGAAAAAAACCATAGTTGGTCTTCATTATTCTCGATTGAATACATGGTTACTGGTGATCAGTCACCAACTATCTTTCTGACTTCCTTATTGGTATTCTTCAAGAACTTCACGGAAGCAGCAGTAAGAATTAATGATCACCAGTCATTGAACCCTGTGGTGATTAATCATATTTGGAAAATTCATGCATCTACCACTGAGCTAGAGCTGCGGTTTGAACCCAGCAATTTTCTGAGCCGGACGGCCTTAACTTTTTGCGAATTTATTTGCAAAATAGGGATTTAAGCAACCGCTCTTATAAATATCAAAAATACCGCATAATCTGTAAAGGATTTGCAATTTACCACTTAAATATTAAACAAATATCGAGCGACATGACAGCCTTGATGATAGGTTACCTACCTCTAGGGAGTTATGTCACGTTAACATTGTTCGAAATAATCAAAAATCACTCTCCAATTACATAACATAATGCAAATGGAGATTGATGCAACATTGATAAGGCGACTTTATCAGCATGCCTGGATGTGCAATGCAAAAAATCTTCCAAGGACATCTATCACTAAAGCTGCCATAGCTCACATCATATTGATTCGATCTCAAGTGAGCTGTTCATCGATTTATAATTACATTTTTGGAAAACGTTATTCATGTAAGATTTTTCAAATCAACGATTTTTTGTTGCTTCAGAAGAAAAAATTTAGTGGCCGCCTTCTTCATTTATAAAATAGAATTATAGCACTCTTCTTTGAAAATAATAGATAAGGAATACAATTTATAACTAGATAAATCTAGGTGGAATGATTATTTGAAATTTATTCGAATAAATACAATAATAGATCTATTCACCTGAAGATGGTGTGGATTTGAAAAATTGTCTTAATTTCTTTGTATCTCTTTTCAGTTGTGCTATTAATGATTGTGCAATATTTTCAACTTCCATTCATGTTCGGCCATAAAAAGAATAAATGAACAATATAATATGGTAGCTGTGTGAGTTACTAATGACTTTCACAAGGTTTGAAATTCATTCAGATATGTTTCGTAACCGGGAACAATGCCCTAGGGCCTAGGGTATTGGTAGCGAGTTTGGAAATACTCTATAAACAAAAACATTAGAAAAATACGAGAAGATTATACATTAGTCAAGAATTTGATACAATGAACAATTCTCCATACAGAAGTGTTATATTTCATGTCTCGTATATCATGTGGACAATATATACTTTCCATATAACATAATAATACTCTTAAATTCTTACTAGTTACTTTTCGGAAATATGTACAGGATTCGCAAATAAAGAGGAAATTTCGTGAAGACTTCTTCTTTTTCTGGTTCCTCCTCCTATCGGAGGTTGGGAATCATCACGGCAATTTTCACTTTATTGATTGCAGCCTTGAATAGTTCCTTCGAGTTGCAGCCATAGCATTCTCTTGAATTACGCAGCCAAGATATCCTTCTTCTTCCCACACTCCTCTTTCTCATGATCCTTCCTTGCAATATAAGTCTCAACAGCTCATACTTTTCACCCCTCATTACATGGCCCAAATACTGCAATTCTCTTCTCTTTACAGTCGCAGCAGCTTCACATTCCTTTGCCATCATTAACATTACATCCCTATTTGTCACTTTTCTTGTCCATGGTATTCTCCACATTCTTCTTTATCACCACATTTCTAATGCCTCGATGTTTTTGAGGTTTGACTTTTTCAAAGTTCATGCTTCCATGCCGTACAGCATTGTAGAAGACACATAATAACGCAGCATGCGTATTCTAAGTTCCAGTTTAATATCTCGGCTACACAGAGATCTTTCCATTCTTAACAACACCTGTCGTGCTATTTTCACTCGTCCCTTGATCTCCCTGGTCTGATCGTTTACTTCAGTAATCCATGCTCCAAGATACTTATATGCTGTGACTCTCTCAATAGGTGTATTGTCCACTATAATATTAACTGCACTCTCTGCTTTTTGCAGACGATCATGCACTTGGTTTTCTTAAGATTTAGCTTCAACCCATAGTTATTGTTTAATTTATTCACATTTTCCAGTAATTGCTGCAACTCATTCTCACTTCCCGCTATCATAAGCGTGTCATCTGCATAGCGTGAATTATTAATAGTCACTCCATTCATGGAAAGACCAACATTTCGCTCCATTTAAGCTTCTTGACAAATGGCTCCACTATAGACATTGAACAAAAGTGGTGAAAGGACACATCCCTGACGAACACCACGACAAATCTACATCTCCCCAGTCATCTTATCCTCAACTCTGATCTTTGCTGTTTGATTCCAGTATAAATTGGTAATTATGTTAATATCTCTACTGTCAATACTTTTACCTTTGAGAATTTCATACAGCTTGTCATGCTGTACCTTATCAAAGGCTTTCTCATAATCAATGGAACACATATAAAAATCCATATTTATATCCAGGCAACTCATCCACGTATTCCTCAAAATCATTCATGAAAAATGTTTTAATAAGTTAGAGGCTGATATGAGTGACACACAACTGGGTTTTCGAAGTGACCTTGGCACAAAAGAAACATTGTTTGGAGTAAGTGTATATCGTAAAGACTAGCGAATATATATAGTGATAAGTGAAGGGAACGAGACATCTGTTCGGGACTGTGATTTGATACTGAAAATAGGAAAAATATTGATTATCATTGATGATTTCATATTCAAAATGACACACCATAGAATTCACAATATTGTGATTGAATTCACATTGTCATTTTCTCGACTATTGAGCGATTTCAGTGTTGATTCATCAGCTATTCATTCAGCACAAAGACAATAGGAAAATAATTATCAGAAATTTACATCCTGAGATTATAGAAGTATCAGGAGAGAAAATAAGTTATCCTAAAT
Source organism: Nilaparvata lugens (assembly GCF_014356525.2). NCBI lineage: Eukaryota > Metazoa > Arthropoda > Insecta > Hemiptera > Delphacidae > Nilaparvata > Nilaparvata lugens. Next base: position 51,550,935 of record NC_052504.1, read on the forward strand.
CTGAAGATCGCTGGAGTATGTTCCACGAATTAGAGCAATTCGGAAAGTTTCTTGACATATTGCATTACAAGAATAATTCGATCAAAAATAAATAATAAAGTATATCGGAATGATGGAATCAGGTCCATATTTGGTTTGGATATTAAGCATCACATTAGGACTGATGATTTCAATAACGTCACAACTACCATACTCTCTGACAAAGTGCAATTTAGGCTTTTAAGATGCTATTTGAATGCGTGCAATTTAGGCTTTTAAGATGCTATTTAAATGCCTATCATTCTGACGTCACGTAATGTCAAAGGGAACCAGACTCCATCATTTTTCCTTCATTGTATTGTCACACATGCTCTCACACATGCATGACTGTGACAAAACATAAACTGGAAAACACACACCAACACCAACATACTTGGAATGTTCACAGCTCGCTTGTTGCATGGCTTGCAGGGGGCGAAAAGAGCTCACGAATCTAATTAGATGGTGGTGGTTTTTGATAGCAGTGATGCTTGTCGATGCAGGTGCTTGCCTTTGAGAATTGTGTTTTGCGGCAGTAACTTGAAAGGGTGGCGGTGATGAAAGAAATATTGTAGTGGAAAGAGCTGAGAAACGAGCAATGGTTAAGGGGAGTGCGTGTGGCTATGAAGGAGGGTGAGAAGGTAAAGAAGTCGAAGAAGAGAAGGAAGAAGAAGAAGAAGAAGAAGAAGAAGAAGAAGAAGAGAAGAAGAAGAAGAAAAAGAATGACTAGAAGAGGGATGAGGAATGGAAGAAGGAGGAGGAGATGAAATGGAGGAGAAAAAGAAGAAGATGAAGAAAAGGTTTGAAGGTTTTCGTCTTGCGGTGTAAGTCAGAACACGTTTGTCGGCGCACAAGCGGGAGTGAATTGCTAGCAACAAAGACAGAAATAGTCGCTCGCTCGCTGGAGAGAAGAACCGCGGTCTTCTAAGGTTTCTTGGCGGCTTTAATCAGGCACCGTTTCAGACAGGAGAAATGACGGAGGATGCTTGGTCTGAGCTGGAGAACTCATGGGATGATGAGGTGGTGAAGTTTCAGATGAGGAGAGGATAGAATGGGGAAGTGAGAGGAGGTGAAGGAGAAGTTGTGAAGAGGAAGAGTATGAGAGGAGTAGGTGAATGAGGAGGTGGTGGTGAGGGAGAAAGAGTGGAAAAAAGGGTGGGAAGGAGATGAAGGAGAAGTATTGGAAGAATGAGGATGAGGAATGTGAGAAGGGAGAGAGGAATGATGAATGAGATTGCGGTGAAGGGGTGAAAAAAGAGAAGTTGTTTAGTGGCAGAAGGAGCAGTAGGCAAAGAAGAAAGAGGTTAAAGAAGAATGTGATCAATGTGGTGGATAAATACGACGAGAATTAATTTATTTATTTCATGTTACAAACAAAATACATTTCAAATAAAAAATAATACACATTTTTTCCATGCATGGGCAGAATGCCTGTGTGCAGGAAAGAGTAGCAATCTGAATAGTTCATAATGACAATAGTTCATAATAAGTTAACATAATGAAATACATGACAATACATGTGAAAGATGGAAAAGATTGAAATGAGAGATGGAAAAATGAAGTATGAAGTGAAGAAGAAGAAGAGAGAGAAAAAAAATGAATGAGGGGCAGAAAACTCACTGTCACGCCAAGAACAAGAGAAACGGATCAGAACAATGGCCAACCGACTCAGCATGCATTAAGGCTAGTCTCATCAGAAAGTATAATTTGATTTAAGAAAATATAAAATTCTTATCCTAACAACCTCCAAAAGCCATCTATTAATGTGGCGTTTGTATACGCCTATGGATCGTGTTTCAATGTTTTTTAATGTGTTGGGGGAGTTTTGAGTAAAGTATACTTGCTTTATGGAAGGAATTTGTTGTGTTTATTGATTTGGATACTCTAGGAATAACAATGTCACCGTTCACCGAGCTCCTGGTTGTGTAGCCATGTTGCACTTGAGCGAATATGTCTGGTTTATTCTTGTAGATGTGCATAAGTAGGGATCGAAAATACAGCTGATTAATATTAATAATACTTTAAACTCGTTAAATAGGGTTCCAGTAGGGTACCTACTATTTTTCTGTAACGCCGTTTTAATAATAGATTTTTGAGTCACTTCCAAGGGATTCAAGACAGTCTTTGTGGCGCCTCCCCAAGCTAAGATACCATACTGTAAGATAGATTGGGCATACGTATAATATACTTACTTAAGAATTTCAATATTCATGATTTTACTTAGAAAATTGAAAATGTATAATAATTTCCTCAATTTATTCCTAGTGAAAATGACATGGGAGCTCCATTTCAAACGTTTATCGAATAATACTCCTAGATACTTATATTCTGAGACAGCTTCAACTGTGTCACATACCATACATTCATCCAACGCTCCACATGAGTGCAATCTTAATTCCAAATCCACAGGTTCGGCATCTTCTCTGAGACATATTGGCATGCACTTAGTTTTACTCATATTGACAGTTAGACGATTCTGATCGAGCCAACTTTTCACTTTATTCAGTCCACACTCTGCATGCTTGTATACCTCATTCCAAGAGTGACCATCAAAAAGTAAAGCTGTGTCATCAGCATATAAGAAGCAATCACCGTTCTGTAGATTAAGCTTTCCCAAGTTATTAATAAAAATTAAAAATAAAATTGGTCCTAGGGTGCTTCCCTGCAGAACGCCATAATTCAACTCTCTACTTATACTATTTTCATTGAGAATAGTGACATTCTGGCAACGGTCCGAGAGATAGCTCCTGAACCAGTTTAATGACATGTCCCTTACACCAATATAATACAGTTTATTATAGAACAAAAATATGAAGATGGAGAAGGATGTGAGGGAAAGAATTATGAGAAGAGGTGATGAAAAAGGAGGTAGTGGAGGAGTGAGGGAGAAGAGCAATGTGAAAGGGTGAGAAGGAGTAGGAGAGGCTGAAGAAGGAGGAAAAGCAATGGAATTGATTGATTGATTGATTGATTGAGTATTTTATTTATGTAGATTACAATATATACTGGCTTATACACTTATATACAATAGCTTACAATACAGCAAAATTATAGATGAATTTACATAATATAGACTAAGAAAATAATTATTGAACTGTATATGATATGAAAAAGCAGTTTGTAATATAATAACTATAGATAATAATCATATTGTTATGCATCTACATAAATTGGCGGAGCTTTGGACATATCAATGTCCATTCTTCGGAAAGAATATTAAAAATATCCTCCCCACTAACTCTCTACCAAAACGTTAATTTCGTTATTTAAACTAAGGATTTATTTATTAATGGAAATATTGTAAAAGTTTTAATCAATATGAATATTAAAGAGAAAAAAAAACAGAAAATTGATAGAGTAAAATAATTATATAGGTAGATAAGATCAAATAATTGATTAATAAAATGAAGTAGGCTGAAAGTAGATCAGGGTTATCAACTTTCAGTAATATACAGCATTATGCAGTGGATAATAGAAATAACATGAGTTTATATAATATATATATATATAATATATATATATATATAATATATATATATATATACAATTCGTTCTATAACATGGTTTAAAGGTTTGTATTTGTGGGATGGGTGGGGGATGGATGTCATGTGATCGTTCTAGGCCGGACAGTTTCAGTCATTTGTTCCAAAAGATGTTTTTTTAAAGTTAGGATGAAGCTCGCTCGGCTCTCGATGGACCTGATAGAAACAGGAAGTGCATTCCATGCACGACTGGCACTGACTAAGAAGGATTTTGTGAAATAGTAGTTCGATGATTGGGTATCCTTAAAGTACTTTCTCCGGTTCTAGTATGTGAAGCATCTATCCTCCTACCTTCAGAGACAAATTTGAAATCATCTTTAAAATAGTTCGGATTACCGTATATCAAGATATCTCTAACAAGCTTGACTATTCTAAAAAGCCTCTGATCGGGAAGCTTTAATGTTGAACTAGCAATGTGGGCTGGGGTGATATGATCATGGCGTTGGAGAGAGTAGACGAAACGTAGACAATAATTTTGGCAACGCTGTAGTTTATCATTCAGAGTGACTTGCATATCGTTAAGAACAGAATTACAATACATTAAATGTGGGAAGATGAGAGATTGAACCAATAATAATTTAATGTTTCTAGGGAGGATATCGTGCATTTTCTTCAATGCATGCATGGCTGAGAATACCTTTTTACAAGTTTTGTTCACTTGTTCTGACCAGTCAAGAGTATTATTCATAATAATGCCTAAATTTTTAACTGAGCTACAGTAAGGAATGTCATTACCGTCTACACTAATTTTGTGAATCGATTCAAGGTCAATATTGTTTATAAGACGAGAATATCCAATTATAATGGGTTGTGTTTGATGGGATTAAGCTTAAGGCCATTTTCTTTGTCCATTCCACTATCGAATTGATATCCTGATTCATTATTCCAACTGTTTCATTAATTTTTGTTATGGGACAGCTTAAATAGATTTGAAGGTCGTCTGCATAAGTATGGAAACTGGAGAATTTGATAATGAAGAAAGGTCATTAGCAAACAAAGTGAAGAGGAGAGGGCCTAAAATTGAACTTGTGGTACTCCATGCATAACGTTTTTCCAAGTTGACTTTTTGTCACCGACAGATACACATTGTTTCCTACCTAATAGATAGGATTTAACCAAACTAATGAGTTGTGACTGAAACCAAGAATAGCCAACTTATTCAGAAGGACTGTATGATCAACAGTATCGAATGCTTTAGAAAAATCAAATAGGGTGAGGATGGTGCATTTTCTTTGGTCCATAGCTAACCTTATATCATCAGTGACACGAAGCAGAGCTGTCTCAGTTGAATGGAATTTTCTAAAGCCTGATTGAAGTTATGAAGCTTACTATTGTTGTCTAGAAATTTTACAACTTGAGCATGAATGAGTCTTTCTAGCACTTTGGACAATGCAGGTAAAATACTGATTGGTCTAAAATCCTCAACTTTATTGGGTGATGGAACTTTATTTAGAGGGCGAACCAGAGCAAACTTCCAGTTTTCAGGGAAAATGCCTTCTTCAAGTGACTTGTTGAAAATGTATGTAATGGTTGGTAAAACAGCAAATAACATCTTCTTGATAAATTTGATAGGAATTTTGTCTACACCCATAGCATTACTATGAATACGTTGAATTGCTCTGAAAGTGTTTCTTCTGAGATTGGATGGAAATGAAATGATCAGTGATTGGTGAATCTATGTTTGTATACCTCATTCCAAGAGTGACCATCAAAAAGTAAAGCTGTGTCATCAGCATATAAGAAGCCATCACCGTTCTGTAGATTAAGCTTTCCCAAGTTATTAATAAAAATTAAAAATAAAACTGGTCCTAGGGTGCTTCCCTGCAGAATGCCATAATTCAACTCTCTACTTATACTATTTTCATTGAGAATAGTGACAATCTGGCGACGGTCCGAGAGATAGCTCCTGAACCAGTTTAATGACATGTCCCTTACACCAATATAATACAGTTTATTATAGAACAAAAATATGAAGATGGAGAAGGATGTGAGGGAAAGAATTATGAGAAGAGGTGATGAAAGAGGAGGTAGTGGAGGAGTGAGGGAGAAGAGGAATGTGAAAGGGGGAGAAGGAGTAGGAGAGGCTGAAGAAGGAGGAAAAGCAATGGAATAGGAGAAAGTAGAATAGATTCCATTGATCACGCGGATTACAATAATACGAAGTTATGATTACAGAAGCAGAACATCAGTGAAAGGGTAAAAAGAGCAGAAAGGGGAGACGAAGCTGTGACAAAGAAAGATGGAGAAGAATTAAGATATTGGAGACGTGGAGAATAAAAAGATGAGAAGAAGAAAGATAGTAAAGCAGCGATGATCCCGCGGGATGACTTGCAGACCAAGTCGTATTCCATTACATCTTCCGTTTGTAAACTCTCAGCTGCTTAAAAGGAGAATAGGCTGGCTAGAAAATGTCTTAGCATACATTCTATTAGTTTGAACTATATTATTATTTTATACCAGTAATCCCGCCCCAATAATAGAACACACTAATCAAAATCATCAATCTTGAATCGCTTACTGCATCTACGCTGATAAGGTTCATCCTGATAAAATTTTGTTAAATCAATTGGTACTCAGAGTCACTTGTTTAGAATTGAAGTTCTTTCTATTCTCAACAATCATCAATAGCAGTTGCCATTCTCGCCACCTTGAACGGTTCAGATTCGATAATACAGTCAAAAATATATCACTTCAAGTACTAGCGAAGCGGTAAAGTACTCCTAATAGTAGGTGATTGATATAAGTGGTGAATAAATCAGTTTATCAGGTGAAAGAATAAGTTTTCTATTGAGCTTCTATTTCTCAGATTCAAGAAATCTTCAACTGAAGAATGGTCTGTGGATGTGTATTTTACACACACTTTGCAAGAAACTAGAAGATAGTGTAGAAATATACTTATACACGAAGCTTACTATTAGTAACGGTTCACAAAATTGGAGTACGAACAGAATACTTAGGACAGGATGAAGATTCTAGTTTGCTAGAGTCTCCCTACATTTATGTCAATGACTCCAGACCTCTTTTATCATTGCAAACCTGTTCAGTGGCATCGATTTCCACGTTGACTCGATTAATTATTGTTCTGTTCGCATCTCAACTCGAAGTAGATAAGCGGTTTTGGAGAGATTGATATTCAAGCTGAATGATAATAAATTGAATGATGAAACTAGTATTTAATGTTTGATTCGAGTGTTAATGGTTTTTCATAGATGATAATACTCAGATTGTCAATTTTGAAAGTCATGGACCCGGTTTCTAGTTCAGTTCTAGTTTATCTAATGATCATAACAGATATTATGATCCATTCGATGAGAAGTATCATAGAGAATATTTCGTATACAATAATGGAAAAACGAAATATGCTTTTTATGCTTATAACAATGGACTCTTCCGAGTTTACGTGAGTAGTTCACCTCAAATGCTAAGTCTAGCTTTTAGAGGAGCAAATGCACGAGCGAATAAATTTTGTGTCAAGTCCGCCATTAGCTGGAAACGAATTCGTAATTCGAGACTGTACTATTTATGGCCCGTCATCGGAGAGAGGTGATACCAGATTACTGCAAAATCCATAAATAAGCTCCCTGCCATCAGCAAACTGATGGAACTTACATGTTCAGGGGTGGAGAGTGTTCGAATTCAAGATGCCTCGGAATGAAATTTATTTGAATCGAAGACCTACGGAAGCTCTCTTATCTCTCTTTCTCTCTCCCTACCTCTTCCATTCTCTCACCCACCCTTTCCTTCAATTACTCTCTCTCTTTTCAAACGACCTCCCCCAATCTTATCCCTCTTATCACCTCCCTCATTTTTCCACATCTCCCAATCAGGCGCTCATCTCACCATTTCTATCCTATATTTACGTACATTGCACCACTCTTCTCCATTTGTTGAATTACATTTTTTTGCTCACTATTATTTTTTTATTTTCCATCCATTATTTCTAATTTTTAAATCAGATTCTCTTCCATTCCTGCTAGAAAGGATGAATATTATAAAATTGAATCATTTCTCTTTGTCTATTGTCTTTTCGAATAACAAGTAGCTTTCAAGCATTCTACACTTCACTATTATTGTTTGATACTTTTCCTTCAGACAAATGATAATTTATCGGATTCAATATATTCACAAACGAGGTTTCATGGATCCAACTGATCTATGATCGTAAGGACAATATTATTTATTTGTTTTATCTTTGCTCACACAAAAGTTATTGGAAAACTGAGCAGTATTGGGACGAGAATCCCTTTCTGGATTTTAAATTGTATGATAAAGTGAATCTTGTTATTGAGGAGTCCCCAACGGTTGGGCCCACCTTAACTGATGATTTGAGTCATCAATGGTCCCAACAACTGTCATATATCAGCCGGGACTGACAACTCAACGTGCCCTTCCGTTACCACGTTATTCATCCTCTTTCTAAAGGTGTGAACAGAACGAGTAGGTCGCGGTAATGATCGATGCCACCAAAAACTGTGCGATAATTGAATACATTATGTGAAAAAATGTATATTGATTAGATTGTCTTTTTTCGTGAAAGCTACTCTTGAATAGAAGTGGGAAATAAAAATCTAAGTACTTTTTCTTTTAATTTGTTGACTTACAACATGTTTCGTCAATGATGCCATATCTTGTAATTGGGAAAATTATTAAACAATTTTAAAAAAGGGTATTCGGATTTTCATTCTCCACCCACATTTATATAGATACTTGCAAGAAACAAGAGTTTTATCGGACACCGCACACGCACTCATGAACCGCACACGCTACCATCTAAGCTACGGAAATACTTGGAGAAAGTCCTGTCTCGTTGGCCTTTATAGTTATGCTAACTTAGAATCACAAATTGAATAAATTTGTTCTGATTATTGACATCATTCATCTTTAATCGTAAAATGATTTCTCAAAACAACAATTCTCCCTCATCACAAGGCTTCTGTAACATTGAATTCATGATTTATATGACATTTCATGAATTATTGTGTGTGTGACACATTTTCAAAGTATTTGTGATTCCAATCTGTATATTAGTTGCTGCTACATAATAGTGAGAAGCTGAAAGATGATATTATTGTTAACATGTGACTAATTATGTGGAACAGAGACAGAATAGCTTCCTTGACGAGGATGAAACAATGTCATAAGGAAATGTACATTCAGAACGTGGCATGTGTTGAAATGCACTGAGAGCTTGGGCTTTTCACATCTGTTTCCGACCTGCTCTGTCAACATGAATGTCATGTCCTCTGCTGCTGTTATATTCATGACTTCATTTTTATTCTGTTGGCAGGTTCCTATTTTCTCAGACTCCAGATCTATGTTTCTACAGCATATTCTTCCTTGTATATCTTTATCATTTTCGCTTCCAATGGTTCATTTATTGAAAAATAAAAACTGAACCAGTTCAAACTAACTGGAGCCTTCAGTTTGTAAGTCCAACTTTTTGCAAGACAGGACTTACGATTCTGGAGCTTACTCTAATCCAAAATTTTCTGCTCACTGTCAAATCTATAAAGCAAATTTAAACAACTCTTTCAAGCTGCACACTAATACAATCAGATATAAACTCTCATCTATGCGCTGTAAAAATAGGCAAATGTTCATTTTGATGGATTGAAAATGGAAGTCAAGTTCTGAAGACTTGACCAAACTGAGTCTCTGAAGAAAACTGAATATTCACTACTGCATCTATAAAAATTTTAATGAAGTGGAATTGATATGTTTCTATTCACATCCCAGCTAGGATCTGAATTCTTCAATGTAATAATGGACCTCAACTAAATTGAACAACTTAAAACCGTTCTAATCCCTTATTATTTACTGATTGAAATTTTCGAAACTTTTTTATCAATCATTGAGTGAACAAAGATTGCGTTCACTGGATATTTATCACAATGAAAATCCAGAACTAGCTTTCTAAATTTTTCAAGTTGACAGAGCAATCAAGCTGCTCCATCCAGTAAGGGATTACCTATTACAACTGATTTACTTTGATGTCACTAATTATTTGTGTGTCTGACATTTAAATTGGGTACAATTGAGAAAACTACGAGGAAATATGTAGAAAATATGATGATTCTATACTATAGCAATCGTCAGTCAATCCTCAATTTCTCTTGAATTGATAACACTAGATCAAGACATTCCCAGTCTAAATATCTGAATAATGAGTAGCCTTCATACTTTCTCTTTGAAGAACCCAATCCCAATCCATTTAGTCAATATTTGATTCCAGTTCACTTCGATCAATCAATCAGCTTAATAAATCAATCATCTCGAGCAATAAGTTCAACTCCATAACAATTATTAGTCAAAGCAATTGGAAAATCGATAACTTTAATCAATAGTTGTAATCAATCGATCATTTCAATCAATGAATTCAACTTTTCGGCATAATCTGTCAAATCGATCAATAAGAATAATAGAACAATCAATTGATCATACCATTGAATCAATTATAGTTTTCAATTAATATGTCACACATTAGAATCAGACACAAATTTGTTTCATTAAACAATGTCTGAATCAGTTCCTGCCTTTAACCCTCCTCTTACAATACCCTTCAACCAATAACTCAATCAACCCATTCAGCTGCCTAGTGCTCCTTCATCACCAGTACATCCCCGATAACTCCAAGTAAGTGCACCTTTGCTTCTGCGATGAAGTGACTTGTCTACCGGCCGGCAGGCAAGCAGGCCAGGTTGACAGCCATTGCTCAACCGATTTTATTAGTGCGCAACAGCACAGGCAGACCTCATCAATCACAGTTTTATTGCCTCACCGTGTGGACCGGCTAATGGTCGAGATACGCCGGCTTTCGTTCGTTCGGCTTCAGGACTCCAACATTATTTCGGCGTCTATGAACCGGAAAGCATAAATTCATATTATTGCTAGTGTTATTTACGACCTAAATCATACACCAAACCTAGGGGTTCACTGCAGCCGGGCACACTAGGAAAGTAAGTAATGCCTCGATTGTCTGCTTCGCAAAAACACAGCTTAGAACCTACTTTGGACACAATAGTAGCTAAGATGATTAATATGTCCATAAATCTGATATCAGTTCATAATCGTGACCGTATCTGATAATTTTCAGACACTCGTTGGAGCTGAAATCAACTTCTCATTTGTGAATTGAACTCTACAGGTTGAAATGAGTGAGGTAAAAATTATAAGGTCATATTCATAAGGATTTATCTCAAAAGGATGGATAAGTAGTAATGTTATAGTGAGAAAAAGTCAACACTTTTTTTACATTGACCAAAACTTGGATATATAGTCATGATTATTGTGCAGATGAAAGAGAATAACTTCCAGAATACATTGATGATATCCTCCTACACAATCATGATTGTGTAGCCATTGAAGCAATCCAATAACAGTCAAGGCATTGAAATATGATGGAGCTTCAAGCTTGACTCTCAAGTCTTGTAATTGAATCTTGATCCCGAAATTCGTTCCCAATTGAAGAACCTCTGTGGCAGATTCTCATACAGAGTGTAATTCAAAGGTTTTTTCCATAAATATTTGTGAAGCCCTCTCTCTATCTGAATGATCTGAATATTGGTGTGTTTATGTGGTGCTCAAAGTTGCTAAGTTGCATCATATGAAATACATTTTAATCAAGGTTCGGCTGTGTTATAACTGCTCCATAACAGAGGTGTATCAGCTCTGCTTGAAGAGAGTTGAATTTTTTCAGGTGTACCACAACCTGTGGTTGGGTTCGGGGAAGATGGTGATCCTTAGAGAAGGAATCGAGAAATTCTCATGTTTATTGACGTTCCATGAGTATACATAGATTATGTTTAGGTTTCGGACTTGGTCTTGATCTTAGAATCCGAGAATATATGGGGAAGTTTCAAAGTGGTTTATTGGAATTAGTTTTCCTCTCAAATCCTTTTCATTCCAATGAAACCATTCAAACTTAGAACACAATGATCGAGATCAAATTCCAGAATAAAATTTATTTATTCACAATAATATTTCATTCAAAACAGTATTATATTTTAAAATTTCTCTAGCTATCAGCTATTTGAGGGAGCCTCAATAACTTCACAATATCAAATGCAGCTAATGCTCAGAATACACCATCATAAATAAAATACTTTGCCGATTCCAATATCCAAATTATGATAAAAATAGGCAACACATGAACTGGCCATTCGATTCTATTGAAATGTATATGGAATCTTCAAGGAGCATGAAATTCAGCTGATAATGATGCATCCAACAATGGAAATGAGGCATAAATCCAGGCTAGACGATTATTTTCATCTTCTATTACTGCTAAGAGTAAATGAGAAAGAATCAACATTCGCGTATCATCCAAGTAATCAAATAATATCACTGCTAAGAAAATATTTTTCATTATCGCATTTGTGAATCAAAATGTAGTCAATATAGTTCATTTTTGAAGAACTTCTGCTCTGACTAGAGAGAGATTTACTTCATAAATGTTCTATTCTATGAGAAGAGTAAGCGTCATTAATAAACAAAACTCTGACAGTATATTATAGTGATTCCATTGAGAAGCGTCTCAGAAGAATGAAGGAGCAGGATAGGCAATGTGCGCTACATTGGCCAGTTTCCGGTTTCTGTAGGAAAACTACTACTGATGTTATTGGAGATACTGTATACTACTTCTTTACACTCCAGTATTCGCGTGAGGTACTCCAGTACACAACCGGTCTCTTATTGTGTGTGCTTCACGTTAGCTTCACTGCCTGATAGTGAAATTCTCAGTACCTTCTTTTTAAACTATTTCTGAATATGCTAACGTCGCAACTATTCTCTGTCACTTCAGCCATCCAAGTTATAGTCGTTCAAACGCAAAGATTCGCGAATTTCAGGTCCGACTATTGTTCAGTTATGGACTATTCTCATTTAAGAAACGATTCCCAACTCGTCTCCTGATTTATAATATCATTATTTGAATACTACTCAACTTTATTGACCAATTAGTTCCTGCATTCTGTCGGGTTTTCTCACAACTGACATCAAACTTATCATTCCAAGTAGAATATCAAAGCTGTTTTGTACCACCGTGTAGACTTCCTACCAAAAAGTTTGTTGTCAAAACTGGTATGGCTGCTTCTCCTTTTCCTACCGATTCTATGAATGAATGAATTTGAAGGAATGAGTGAGTGAATAGATGATATCATGTGATCACCTGCTTCGAGATGAGATTATAACATTCTACTTTGTGATATTCCAATCATGAGAAGGAAACATACTATTTGTCATAAATACAATCATTAGTAAGAATTGAACTTATAAAAACAAATTCAATTATATTTGCTATTGGCACAGGGTCTTCGTTTCACCCAAAACTTTGGTGGATTAGCTTTAGTGCCTGTACAAAATGTAAAGAGCAAGAAAAACGTCATCCCACAACAACATCTCACTGGAATGATTATGGGTCTTGAAAAATCCCTGCTCGAAGTATCCAGAGTGATGTATTGGAGGTGAATTGTCGCCGGTGGAAATTAACGGAAGTATAAATCAGCCGTACACAAGTTGAGGAAATTCTTCGCAAGGCAGCTTCGTTGTAGTCTGCAACGTTCTATAAGAGCGTCGTTGCTGCCAAGAGCGTGATAGCTGAACAGTGTGAAGAGATCGTAAGGTAGCTTACCCGCGAGTATCTCAGCTTATCTTGAAGAGTGAATGGAGCAGGAAAGAGAGAGTAAGAGTGTGTCTATGTGTAAATGTATTCAAAAGCAGTTATTTCAACTGAAGAGAGATATTGAGAAATAACATTTAGGGCCGTTTGCTCAGTAAAAGTTAAAGCTAAAGCTTAAACCAAATCTGGATTTTTTTTGGTTCAAACTGAGATTCCGTTCGCAAAGTATCAGTTTAAACTCTGTATTGAGTTTAAACTCTGGGAAAGTTTAAACCTTCAAAGCAGGAGGTTTAAACCAAATAATTTGGATTAACTTGACATCTGTAAAGATTTGATGGGGGAACAGCTTATAGTAAATTATTTTTCGACGGTTGCTTCTAATGCTTCTGTAGACGATAATTATTATTAATTTAGGATATAGTGAATCATTATTTGAATGTAGAAATAATTTTAATAGAGGAATTGATAGAAGTTTTTAATGCGATTGATGAAGATGACTGCGAAGAAATTCTGAAACTGAGAAAAATTCGGCAAAAAACAAATAATTTCTGGGATAGAGAACTTTTTTAACGGTTTTGCTTGAGTACAGCAACTGCCAATTAAGTATTTTGATTGAATAAACCACTTGATAAGAATAAAGACAATTTTTAACAGTGGTCTTCCATTGGAGAACATGTTTTTAATAACACATAAAAGAGATATATTTCTTTCGAGAGATTTTTAATGAACGAGGAAGACCGTAGTAGATTCAAGCGTAACAAAATAACTTTCTCATCTTACATTCTAAAATATATTTCCTGGTGCCAACTAAACATAAGTTTTTCAAGAATTTCTTGATCGCTTTTCACTTTTATAACCGTACAGCTTACAGCTCTGTGGATTTTAAACAAGAACAAGAAAATACTAAAATAGTAGCTACATATAACCTCAAATTACTGATGGTTTGTAAACAAATAACAAATTTCCTGTAAAAGTCAGCCTTCCTGATATTATAAACAATGACATTCAATTAGCAACTTAACGCTAAACTAGTTCAACTTAAACTGGATTAGTAAATGCACTGAGAAAACCGATTCAAGTTTAAACTTTCGGATTAACTTAAACTCGATTAACTTAATCGAGTTTAGAAATCTATACTGTGCAAACTGCCCTTAGAAGAATGCATTGTTCAAGGGTGATGAGGGAATTTGTTAGTGTTGGTGGATGTACGCTATCTCAGCACTCTCACTCTCATCCAGAGAGTAGAAAAAATATAGCTTGGTGAGGGAGATAAAGATAGTGTGAGAGAGTGGCGAAGAGATTGAGAGAAATACTACTTTTGAGTGTACTGGAAACCAATCAATTCTTCAAAAAATCAACATTTCCAGAGAGTAAGAGTGTGTGAGAGAGTATAAAGAGAAAAGAGAGAGAGAGAGTGTGTGGGAGTGAGAAAGGAGAAATAAAGGGAGATATTCATAACCTAAAAAATTACTCCAAATCACTACATTTAATCACAGATGAAGGAAAAAGTTGTGGGTTGAAATTGTGTTGACATACTTGAGCGCATGACTGTACTTGAAAATCTGCAGTGTTCATGAAAGAGGGAGAAATTGAGTTGCAGAATTCAGGATCAGATAGAGTTCAGAACATGAGAATGAAAATCGATCTCTGCCATGTTTCTACTCTCTGAATGGTTGATTCTCATTGTTCGCTGTGCTCATTAGTCTGTAGGTCTCGACTCTCGACAGACCTTCAACACAAGAAAAGTGTTACAAAACACATATTCAAGTGTTTTAAAATATATAAACGATAGAGAGAAAAAGTCAGATTCATAGATGGAAATATAAAGAAAGTGCGGGAGAGAAAGGGGAGACTGTAGAGTGTGAATATTACTCCAAATCAGTTTATTCCATCAAGAAGGAAAAATACTCATAAGCATTAATCCATACTGCAGAGCAATAAGGATTGATTCAATGAAAGATGGCGAAATAGAGAAACTGTCTGAACGAAGGAAAAGAGAGCGCGGAAGAGAATGTTTGTGAAGGCTCTCCAAATCAGTATTTCCAATCAAAGATAAATAAAGATGGAGAAGATGAATTCGCCGAGAATGAAAGTTTTACAATGTAATTGTTTATATAGGATTGTGAAGTGTACAAGTGTGCAGATGCATTACTTCAAACTGATGAGGGGAAGTGATTGTGATATAGCATTGAGGAGAGTGAGAACGAATGGATGAGAGGTACCTTATGTACAGGGAGAGAGTGAAAGAGCATGACTTGTGTGAGTGAGTAGACTTACTTTGAAGCAGTACTTTCACCCTCAGAGAAAGAGCGATTAAGAAGACATCATTGAGAGAGAGTTAGCGAGCGACATGATGTAGGGAAGCGCTCACGAGCAGAGCAAGCAACACGATAATACTGTAATCCCTCTCTTATAATGTGTTTATTCCGAGCTTTGGTGACGGGCTGTAGTATGCATAGCGACCCCCCCCCACAACCATCCACCAGCCCAACCACTAGGCAAACGAAACCGCCTGGGTAATTAATCACGTTGTCGTTCGTCGAATAAATTAATTGGAAACGGTGTTTAACAGGCTTCAGACATCGCTCTGTCTGCTTCTGCCAGTGTGGCCCTGTGGCGACCGTCACGCGTGCTGTAAGAGGCTCGCTGGCTCGCTCACTCGCTCACTCCTTACCACATGTATTATTCAGTTGTGGCACACACAATTTGCAAGTAACTTGTAAGCTCTGTCTCCGTCCTAGGGCATGAGTAATGAAGTATCTACTTTATGATACATGATACGAAAGGCTCTGTTACTTGATCTTCCAGTAGTCATATTGAATTCTCATAATAGATGAGTTCAAGTGGTCCGTATCCTGATTTAAGAGGTGATGAGTGTTTTTTCTGCCTGGAATTATCATTTTATTACGAGACACGTTCACAAAGTATTGCTTTATTTACGCCATTATTCGAATGTTTCAGTGGGCGTTGTGCTTTTTTGAAATGTATTCACAGTGGCCTAAAAACCTTGTATTTTCGGTTAATTTTCCAGTTTTAAGTTATTTCCGCCAAATCCTGTAATCGATCAGAAAAATTTGCTCCCGTCTTTTATTTAGATTATGAAATTTCTAATAAAATGAGATTATTTGAAACTTTCAATCCTCAATGAGTGCTGAGTTACAATTTTTCAAAAATAAGTAAAATAAAAAAAATGAATTTTAGTTTTTGGATGATCTACAATATCTTCCGATTGTCACCATTCAAATGTGTTATTCAAGATTCCTCTGAGCGTAGTTTTGTGCTCTACAGGCTCTATCTTATATAGATTTCCAGGTAAACCTGACAACAATGATCCTTGTATTTTGAAAAAAACCTGAGTTTTAGCTTCATTCATCATCAGCAACTCCATTGTCATCACATTCAGATTTCGCACCATGATATAAGTTCATTAGATCATGTTCTTTGAGAATCACCCGTTATATGCTCTTAATTTAGTGAAGAGGCGCGCATAAGGACACCTCAAGAATCAAAATTTCAAACACTCATAACTTTTGACATAATGATCAGATCTCATTGTTCCACAGCTCATTCTTCTCAGCATGTCAAGGCGGTTCCAAAACACGCATTATAAGTGAAATTCGATGAAAAATAAAAAAAAAATCATCCTTGTACTCTAAACAGTACTCCAATTTACAAAAAATGACCAACTCTCATATTCAAAGCTGCATAAAATTGTGAAATACTTCGGATAAAATTTCAAAATGTGGAGAAGCATTTCCTCTTTTCACTAAAATGAAGATTACTCTCGATTCCAGTATTATTAGAAAGTTACAACCGATTTAAAAATGGCGATTTCAGTTTTTAATTTTTTCGCGATTTTTCTGTTTATCAAGAGTCTGATACATCATAGAAACTCATGATTGATTCCAAATTGTAAACAATCCATCCTCTACGAGCTCATAATTGCCTAAAATTAATCTTGAATCACTGTTACCTTTCATAGCACTGCCTAGACCGTTAATTTATGAGGAAGGTATCTTCGATTTCTTGATTTCAAACGATCGAATCTCACATTACGATCAGATTCTTCCGTGTGCAGCAACTAAAATAGGGGAAAAAATTAGAATTCAATAAAATTCCAAAATTCAATATCAAGTATTTTTTATTATAATGGGTTACCGAGATACATAGCTCTGATTTGTCATTTCTTTGTGTATTGAAGTACTGGTTAATCTACACTCAGGGATGGATTTCATATTTTTCGATCGAATTCGACTCATGAAGCATTTTTTGATCCGCCTTGACGAGGCGAGATCAATCAGCTGTGGTACAATGACATCCGATCATTGTGATAAAAGTTTATGAGTGTTTGAAATTTTGATCCTTGAGGTGTACCCTACTTATGCGCGCCCGAGGGGGAAAAATTGATGTTTTAAGCGTTATCAATGTTATTTAAATAAACTTCATTGATCTATATCAAAGTATAATCAGTTTCTCTTCGAAGATTTCATACCTAACTCATCGGAAGTTCAAAATACGTTTCCAATCGGTAAAAGAAGTGATAAGTTTCAAATTTCCAATAATATATTTCCAAATAATTTTTAATGAATAAGATAGGACTATAAAGTTTGTTTATAATCATAATGGCGGAGTTGTACCACGTGACAGTCAATGACCATACTTTGGGTAATATAATCTATTACTGTAGAGACGCACAAACAGATGCTTCTGTTCTATAGCATGTTACAAATTCCTTCCTGTCAACCAAACTTTTGTTGTATAACAAAAGTTTTATAACTTATTTTTCTAACAAAAGTTACATATAAACCTGTTACATATAACAAAGTAGTGCTTCTACTCACATTTAACCACTTTGAACAAAAATCTGGTGTGGCGCACTCACACAACTTTCTTTGCCGTTATGAAAATTGAACACCTGATGCTAGTGTTCTCGCGCATCTCAAGTCCACTATCTAAAGATATGAGACAACTGGTGATAGGTCAATAACGCTGGAAACACACGAGGTCTGCTATCTCTGCGTAGTGAATGATTTAATAGAACCGATAGTTGCCAACAGTTTGCAATTTAATAATCACATTTTCTCGAATATCAAGCTTATTTTCAATTTTAGGTGGAAATGTTACTGGACATCAATTGCAGAGATTTTCATGCTCAATCTTCCCCATAAAATTTTTCTTGTTTAAATTGTATATGA
The DNA here is from genome assembly GCF_014356525.2 of Nilaparvata lugens. Lineage (NCBI taxonomy): Eukaryota > Metazoa > Arthropoda > Insecta > Hemiptera > Delphacidae > Nilaparvata > Nilaparvata lugens. The sequence goes on from NC_052504.1 coordinate 51,569,306, forward strand.
AGGCTGATAATTAAGAATCTAAAATCGAACTTTGCATAGATGAGGCGGAGCTCCTGAAATTTTTACAGATATAGGACTTGTTGCAGTTGATAGAGCTTATCAATGACTATTTCAGGTATAAATTTGATCGAAATCGTTGAAGCCGTTTTTGAGAAAATCGCGTAAAACCCTGTTTTTGACAACATTTTCAACATTTTAGCCGCCATCTTGGATTGCATTTGATCGAAATTGTTCGTGTCGGATCCTTATAGTGTAAGGACCTTAAGTTCCAAATTTCAAGTCATTCCTTTAACTGGGAGATGAGATATCGTGTACACAGACGCACATACACTCATACACACACACACACACACACACACACACACACACACACACACACACACACACACACACACACAACACACACACACACACACACACACACACACACACACACACACACACACACACACACACACACATACATACAGACCAATACCCAAAAACCACTTTTTCGGACTCAGGGGACCTTGAAATGTATAATAGAAATTAAGAAATATTGTGGTACCTTAATTTTTTTCGGAAAGCAATACTTCCCTCACCTATGGTAATACGGCAAGGAAAGTAAAAAAAAATTGTCATACTAACTGCTATCACAAGTGGTATCAATTACGTGTATGTTACAGGCAAACAGACGTTAACGGAAGCGAGTTAATATATAACTTATAAATTGCTGTTGAAATCATGATCAACTGGAATCATGCATAAAGTCTGTTTGTCTAAAAGTCTGTGTGACAACTGCAAATAATAGCATCAGATTCTCCAAATGAATAGAAAAGTTACAGAAATAGCATGCAGCTGATTGGTGAATGATAAATCAAAACAATTCTTTTCTTATACGCTTCGAATGTTATCTCTATATCCTGAAAAAGGACGAAGGAGTGAGTCAATTTTATTTTCCAACGAACTTGACCTGTAAAAAGGTTTGAAGGATTCGTGTTCAAAATTCAAAGCTGATTGGTCAATTCTCTCTAAAGTTATTGTCGAACATACAAACAGACAGAAAACGACTTTTGGCTCTAGTAAGTCAGAAGTGAGAACTTCGCTAACGCTTGTCAATAATTCAGCATTAATAGTGATAGGGGAATAGACATTCCTGTAGGTTTTGAATTTCATGCTCAACGTACAAAGTAGGCTATTTTTGAGAGAAAAATAGAAAGAGAGAAAACTATTTGAAGTAGGATAGTCGTAAGCCTACTATTCGGTAACTACTGATCAATATTAGTAGTTGATTATAAATTCCAAAAAATCTAGATCGAATATTATTACATAGCTCACCCCAAAATAAATGTCAAAACATAGACCAAATCCCACAAGCGTCACGGTAATAACTTCCAAGACTACACAAATAACGAACTTTTCTCCGTAGGAATCTCGCCAATGGCAAAATCAGATATCTAGCCATCCCACGCAACAATGGAATCGAAGAAGAAGCCTCAGTGCATCAGGAATCAAGCGAAAAGGAAGGAGAATTGAGGGGGAAGGACGAAAGTGTAAGAAGGATGGAGTAAGGAGGAAGGAGCTATTCAATAAGGACGAACGTGACTGGAAAACAGAGCCGAATCTTCGGTCTGTGCTCATTACGGCTTCTTGTTCGCTGTTGCAAGTAGTATCAAAGGGAGTCCGGTTGCTGATCAACGCCATTCAACCAACTGATACCAGTCGGTCGCAATTCCCCGTGCAATTGACGAAAATCCCAGGCGTTTTTCTCGCCAATAACAGATGACTATTTTCTCAGCTCTTGTCCATGTAAGTGAATCTAAGATCAATTGAAGTTACAAATAGAAGTTCAATCTGATTGTGATAATTTTGCGAAAATTGTTCCTGGACTTAATTGAATTCAAAGAGCTCATGTTATCAAGAGACTCATATCACAGTATAAGAATCAGTATCAGTCATTCATAAACACTTATCACATAGTGTTTATTCCATTACAATTTAGTTGGAAAAATCAAAAGTCAACACACAATGGATCAAAGATCAATTCTAGTGGTTGATTATTCATATTGACATGTAATTCAACTTTCGAATCAATTTCTAAAAAAAATGAGTATGTATGTGAGAGCTTTCTTAGAATGTAACTGTTCCCAATAATAGTTATCCAATTACGTTCACTCGTATATCAGGCTATGTTGAAGTTCTTGAATTTATTTGGAATCCCATCATAGTTAAATCATATTCAGTAACTGCAGTTCATTGAATGTAGCTATAGAAAAGTCTGAGATAAAACTGTATATTATTCAGAAATAGTCATCCAAGAACATCAAGCTGTTTGTGGAAATGTTCCTATAATTTGCCAGATACTTGAAATCTTTAAATATTCTAGGCTTTTTATGAGAATGCATCCCAAAATATAGGATTGATCCATTCTAATGTACTATTTCAATGATGTGATTCTATCGAACTTCACATGGACTTCCTATTCTTCCATCTCTTTCCAGCATAATTACCCAACTTTGAACGGGAACTGCATATAAACTCACCGGAATCTTTGTCATTGAGAGACTTTGTCGAAGTGGACAGTGTCGAAGAAATTGCTCTTCTATCTCTCTCTTACAGTCATCAAGAGCGATCCTTTTTGCTTTCGCACTTGGTTCTGATGCATATTCAGTGAGCTGCTTTGACAATCGATCCTTGGGAACAACTCTTTCGTCAAAGGACGGCGGCGATTAGATGAGCCATTCAGATGAAGCTCTCTACTCCACCATCCAAGTACCGAGTGCTTCAATGATATAGCTTTCAAAATTATCATCCAGCACTAACACTTTGGTGCAGTCTCCCTCGCGGCAGAAAACAAACCATTTTGCATGATCCACGCAAAACAGCACTTTGCGGTCTTCCTTGAGTGTGATAGCTCGTTTAGACTCAACATCAATTTCCATAGTGGCTTTGTGGACTGTGAATGGATAAGGCATTATAATTCACTCAGTAATAATCCTATCTAGCAATAGCCAATTTGATTTAGGCTATCATTTTTTGTTTCAGTTATATTGTTGGAAAAATATTAATATTTTTTATGAATAGTAGGCCTATATTTAGAAATTATGGAATGAAATCGAATTCGATAATGGATATTGGAGGTGGATTAAAGTTCATTTCCTACAAAGATCTCTAGATTGGAATAGAGATTTACAACGGATATCGGAGGTTGATTGAAGTTTGTTTTCTACAAAGATTTCGAAAGATATAATATATATATATATATATATATATATATATAATATATATATATATATATATGTATACTGTTCTTCTGCTTTATTCGATTCCATCTCAAGAGTTTTGAGATGTATACATATATATAATAAATATAAAAAGGATACACTCGACACGGATAGATTGAAAACACTTAAAAACTTACTTTTAAACAAGAATTTTCGGAAGCTGGGCTCCCTTTGTCAATCAACCAGGAAGTCGTAACTTCCTGGTAACCAGACTTCCTGGTTGATTGACAAAGGGGGCCCAGCTTCCGAAAATTCTCGTTTAAATGTAAGTTTTTAAGTGTTCTTAATCTATCCGTGTCGAGTGTATCCTGTTTATATTTATATATATATATATTATATATATATATATATATATATTATATATATATATATATATATATATATAATATATATATATATAATATATATATATATATTATATATATATATATATATTGATAAGAGACATCTAACTTACATTTAAACGAGAATTTTCGGAAGCTGGGCCCCCTTTGTCAATCAACCAGGAAGTGAAGTCAAGACTTCAGTGAAGTCGTTTAAATGTAAGTTTATAAGTGTTTTAATCTATCCCTGTCGAGTGTATCCTGTTTATATTTATATTATTTAACTTAAAAGTGTTTTCTGTTAAGTGCTATATATATATATATATTATATATATATATATATATAACAGAAAACACTTTAAAGTTTTTATAATATAAATATAAACAGGATACACTCGACAGGGATAGATTGAAAACACTTATAAACTTACATTTAAACGACTTCACTGAAGTCTTGACTTCACTTCCTGGTTGATTGACAAAGGGGGCCCAGCTTCCGAAAATTTTCGTTTAAATGTAAGTTAAATGTTTCTTTTTTTTATATTATCATATTTTCGATATTAGAATGATTGCATTTAATCTTTATTCTGATTGATGTTAACTGTTCATACTTTCCAAATATTACTTGAATAATCATTACTTACATAGATAAATAACTCTAATCTAGTCTTGATGATAATCATTCGAAGTTATCAATTCTATATCATAACAAGAAATTTTGCTATATATAAAACTTGTCAGTATACTATCCAAATAAGTGGAATTCTCTGAATCTGAATTTCATCCAGACTGAATTTTTCCAGAATTTCTATTTCGTTCTTTATCTATGTTTGGTATTCATTTTGACGGAGAAAGTGAGAGCTCTGAACTTTTTTAAAGTTTCTTTCTACTTTGAACTTGATAAATAGATAATCAGTCAACAAATCAGCAATTGAGAACATACAATAAGTAGTGTAGCGGACGCGAAACACTGAATACGGATACCTCAAAATTATTACTGTGAGAATGCAGCATACCAATCATACAGGTCGAGCAAAAAATCCCGATGTAGATAATTTACGGGACTGCGTCTTAATAAGTTCTGAAGATTAAAATACGGTACTTGGACCAAATTCGTTCAGAATATATTTCGAGAACAGAGTCTTGCTGGGTTTTAAGCTCTATTGTAGGAAATTATATGATCTCCGGCTGCATCTGCTATACAATTGAGTATTCGCTCCTAAGTCGAGGTTGGTAACAGATAAAAGTGATATATGAGCAGGTAAGGACAGAGAATAAATATCTCGATCTGACCCCACTCACTACATCCACTCAGGCCTGTTCCAATATCCAGCTCACTTCAATTATTTCAATGATCGTATTCGATCGGTTCTTGATGATATAGAACGTATCAGACACAATAATTGACAGGCTTAAGAAATAATCGAACTCAGAAAACGAATTAACAAAATTGAAATATATTATAATAAAATATATGATCTGACAGTGCAGATTCAGAATATGATTTACAGATTGAAAGTGGTTTAACATTAACAAAAATGATTAGCAATTTTCTTGTACTTGCATGATACCATGCATGATACGACAGAATTTTACAATTGATAAATTTAACAGTTTGAAAAAATAGTGAAAAATGAATTTAAAAATGTTTTTTAAAATTGTCGGGGTGGTGGTTCTGGCAACGGAGGATAGTCAATGAACTACAAGTTCTTATGAATTCTATATGAATAAATTCTAGGCTCTTAATAACTAATAAGCGCTTGTCGGCGTGGCCAATAATTTAACGAAGAAAATTTATATCTTCTGCACGTAATATTTTTCGAAGCGTAGATTGGGGCCCCTTTAACTTATAACTCACGTGAAATTTCTTTGGCGGTCGTGGTTTTCTTCTTTAGATCAAAACTGTTGATCGGCGGCGGTCCAGGCTTCGGTCTCAGCACGTGGGAATTTTAATTTAATATTTCCTTCACCAAATTAATTCAGGGATAATTTAACTTTAAACTTTTGATTTATCGATTGATGAACATAGATTACGAATAACAAATAGAATAGCCTAAAAATATTGGCTCACAAATAAAACATATAAAATCGAACGAAAATTTTACAAATAGGTCTTGGTAACTTTAACGAGGTCTGAACGGTGAGGATTTCAGAAGGGAAGTGAAGTCTTTTTTCTCAGCTTCTTGGCTAGAACCTTTCTCTGAGAATCTCGGTGTAATAAATTTGCATGAAAATTTGCCATTGGTAGAACGATTGTGACGTAGACATGACGTCAGTGGCAAGCAGTAGAATATAATCCTTTAATTACGATAATAATCCAATTGTATAATTCTTAAAACTGCTTAATCTCCTAGACATAGTTCCTCTTATACAATGTATATGTGCTAGCATATATATGATAAGGCAGGTTTGTTGTCTGATAACAGATTAACATGTGTTGTTTTCAAACGATCACCTTTTTGGTGCTATTTCTATGCACTATGATTGGCTTAGACTTGCCAAAGAGATTCAATCACCATGTGGTTCAGTTGAAATAATAATTAATAAATGAATATTCTTATACAATTTTATTATGTTTGAGACTGTTATAATTAATTTCTGCTGTTTTTATCAATAATATAATGTTCATGCTATGACCTAGTTAGTTACAATAATACTTGACATAATATAATTCTTAAATAATAAATAATTTCAATGATAATACATACATTTATTTTTATTCGAAATTCTTGGTCCTTTATTGATAGTTTTTTACTTTTTAGAAATAATATTATAGCTTGCATGAATCTGGCATGACATTTTACAATATGTTGAATCAGTCAGCTGTGTTTGAGCTGCTTTAAAACATCTGATCAATAGTAAACAAAGTGTAACCTCAAAATTCAATGAGCAATTCATAAATGGTTCGTGCTTTATTTGCAGAATAGTTATAATTTTATTAAATAATTCTTTAGAAAATATGCAGTAAAGAACGGTACTCTTATCTGATATACAGTTACTGATAAGGAAGCTCTATCGCTCGGTCGCGAACTATTCCTTGAGCAAATTCTTTCATTTTAAAAGGTAATCACAATTTTTCTCTCTTCTCAAGAGGTCTATTTAAAAATTCATCACAATATATATATATATATATATATATTATATATATATATATATATATATATATAGCACTTAACAGAAAACACTTTAAAGTTTAATAATATAAATATAAACAGGATACACTCGACAGGGATAGATTAAAAACACTTACAAAATAAACTTACATTTAAACGACTTCACTGAAGTCTTGACTTCACTTCCTGGTTGATTGACAAAGGGGGCCCAGCTTCCGAAAATTCTCGTTTAAATGTAAGTTAAATGTTTCTTTTTTTATATTATCATATTTTCGATATTGAAATGATTGCATTTAATCTTTATTCTGATTGATGTTAACTGTTCATACTTTCCAAATATTACTTGAATAATCATTACTTACATGGATAAATAACTCTAATCTAGTCTTGATGATAATCATTCGAAGTTATCAATTCTATATCATAACAAGAAATTTTGCTATATATAAAACTTGTCAGTATACTATCCAAATAAGTGGAATTCTCTGAATCTGAATTTCATCCAGACTGAATTTTTCCAGAACTTCTATTTCGTTCTTTATCTATGTTTGGTATTCATTTTGACGGAAAAAGTGAGAGCTCTGAACTTTTTTAAAGTTTCTTTCTACTTTGAACTTGATAAATAGATAATCAGTCAACAAATCAGCAATCGAGAACATACAATAAGTATTTCGAAAGCAACGAAATCGGATAAAAAGTTGTAACATCTCCAATCAGTCCTTGAGTCTCTTGAGATGAATGAGAACCGAGTTTGTTGTATTCAGTCAACAATCTCGAGATCTTCTGCTTTATTCGATTCCATCTCAAGAGTTTTGAGATGCTATCAAACAATGAACTTTCAGGAATAGAAGTGCTTTGAAAAATGTTTAAGAACAGAGAAAACCGGATCGGCGAAAGATGTTTGAGATATTCGTCCGCTAAGTGTACTTCCACAGAAATCTTGAACATTGATCGGAAATACATTTATCATTCATTCTTTACTCAGTAGGGGGTGTTCTCAGTCGATTAATTTTATTTATGAATCTGCCCCAGAGTTCAAAGCAATCTCATCTAGTTTGTGTGTGTTTGTGGATAATGTTTTGGAGAGGGGGTTGGAGGTAATTCTGTCTGTTCGGGCAGTAACACAGCAGATCGTGTACCGAGTTGTTAGGAAGGAGGGTTGGAAGAGGGTGAGTCTGCCTCTTACGGCTCCGTCGACAGGAAATGGGAGATGTCAAAAGAACTTTTATTGATTTCGATTCCTTACTTCTTTTCTCGTTTACGTCCGCAGCTTTCAATATTTAGGATCCGTCTCTCTCACTTGGCCCCATTGTTTTCGTCATGCCATCTCGCTCCATCCCGGCAACCATGAAAAGGAACGTTACCAAATCGAGTTTGTTGTTCGTAACGTCTACTCCGACATACCCGTTAGCCGTATCAGGTGAAGTCGGTCAGAATTAGATCGACTTTCCGGCTATCCGATTTCAGGTTTAAACCTCCGCCAAGAAGCCAGGCAACCAAGAAGTCGAGTCTTCCATGCTTTGGAGCGAGTGATATCATTATACTCGTCTCCAATGAACACTAACTCTCTCGATAACTTGAACTAGTAACTTTCAATATCAGTAGCTGGTCGTATCATTGACTTTGTTTCGAGGCCAGTAAGTTATTGTGAAGCATTTTGATATCTCTGTTATACAACGTTCCTCTATTTTTAAGAATTCATCTACTATAAAGTTTTGCAGTTAGGATTGTATTTCAATCCGTATTGAAATGATACTGTTTAGAAACTTCCTGTTCGACTTGTTTCGAGATAAATTTGAGCGGTGCACCAGCACCAGTGAAGGTTAATGTACCAAACAAACTGTTCTGCATCACTTGCAAACTCGTGGTCAATTGATGCAGAACAGTTTGTTTGGTACATTAACCTTCACTGGTGCTGGTGCACCGCTCAAATTTATCTCGAAACAAGTCGAACAGGAAGTTTCTAAACAGTATCATTTCAATACGGATTGAAATACAATCCTAACTGCAAAACTTTATAGTAGATGAATTCTTAAAAATAGAGGAACGTTGTATAACAGAGATATCAAAATGCTTCACAATAACTTACTGGCCTCGAAACAAAGTCAATGATACGACCAGCTACTGATATTGAAAGTTACTAGTTCAAGTTATCGAGAGAGTTAGTGTTCATTGGAGACGAGTATAATGATATCACTCGCTCCAAAGCATGGAAGACTCGACTTCTTGGTTGCCTGGCTTCTTGGCGGAGGTTTAAACCTGAAATCGGATAGCCGGAAAGTCGATCTAATTCTGACCGACTTCACCTGATACGGCTAACGGGTATGTCGGAGTAGACGTTACGAACAACAAACTCGATTTGGTAACGTTCCTTTTCATGGTTGCCGGGATGGAGCGAGATGGCATGACGAAAACAATGGGGCCAAGTGAGAGAGACGGATCCTAAATATTGAAAGCTGCGGACGTAAACGAGAAAAGAAGTAAGGAATCGAAATCAATAAAAGTTCTTTTGACATCTCCCATTTCCTGTCGACGGAGCCGTAAGAGGCAGACTCACCCTCTTCCAACCCTCCTTCCTAACAACTCGGTACACGATCTGCTGTGTTACTGCCCGAACAGACAGAATTACCTCCAACCCCCTCTCCAAAACATTATCCACAAACACACACAAACTAGATGAGATTGCTTTGAACTCTGGGGCAGATTCATAAATAAAATTAATCGACTGAGAACACCCCCTACTGAGTAAAGAATGAATGATAAATGTATTTCCGATCAATGTTCAAGATTTCTGTGGAAGTACACTTAGCGGACGAATATCTCAAACATCTTTCGCCGATCCGGTTTTCTCTGTTCTTAAACATTTTTCAAAGCACTTCTATTCCTGAAAGTTCATTGTTTGATAGCATCTCAAAACTCTTGAGATGGAATCGAATAAAGCAGAAGATCTCGAGATTGTTGACTGAATACAACAAACTCGGTTCTCATTCATCTCAAGAGACTCAAGGACTGATTGGAGATGTTACAACTTTTTATCCGATTTCGTTGCTTTCGAAATACTTATTGTATGTTCTCGATTGCTGATTTGTTGACTGATTATCTATTTATCAAGTTCAAAGTAGAAAGAAACTTTAAAAAAGTTCAGAGCTCTCACTTTTTCCGTCAAAATGAATACCAAACATAGATAAAGAACGAAATAGAAGTTCTGGAAAAATTCAGTCTGGATGAAATTCAGATTCAGAGAATTCCACTTATTTGGATAGTATACTGACAAGTTTTATATATAGCAGAATTTCTTGTTATGATATAGAATTGATAACTTTGAATGATTATCATCAAGACTAGATTAGAGTTATTTATCCATGTAAGTAATGATTATTCAAGTAATATTTGGAAAGTATGAACAGTTAACATCAATCAGAATAAAGATTGAATGCAATCATTTTAATATCGAAAATATGATAATATAAAAAAAGAAACATTTAACTTACATTTAAACGAGAATTTTCGGAAGCTGGGCCCCCTTTGTCAATCAACCAGGAAGTGCAGTCAAGACTTCAGTGAAGTCATTTAAATGTAGATTAAAAACACTTATAACTTACATTTAAATGACTTCACTGAAGTCTTGACTGCACTTCCTGGTTGATTGACAAAGGGGGCCCAGCTTCCGAAAATTCTTGTTTAAATGTAAGTTAAATGTTTATTTTTTTTATATTATCATATTTTCGATATTAAAATGATTGCATTTAATCTTTATTCTGATTGATGTTAACTGTTCATACTTTCCAAATATTACTTGAATAATCATTACTTACATGGATAAAAATTAAAAAAAAATTAAAAAAAAAAATTGGAAACACATAAAATTGGGAATAAATTGAAAAAAAAATAAAAACATATAAAATTGGGATTAAATGAAAAAAAAATTAAAAACACATAAAATCGGGAATAAATGAAAAAAAAATTAAAAAAACATAGAATCGGGAATAAATGAAAAAAAAATTGAAAAAAAAATAAAAAAAAAAATAAAAAAAATTAAAAAAAAATTAGAAAAAAAACTTTAAAAAAATTAAAAAAAATAAAAAAAATAAATAAAACAAAATAAAAAAAAAAATAAAAATAAAAAAACACATGAAATTGGGAATAAATGAAAAAAAAATTAAAAACACATAAAATCGGGAATAAATGGAAAAAAAAATAAAAAAAATTAAAAACACATATAATCGGGAATAAATGAAAAAAAAAGAATTCTGCGCTCTCCTTGTCAACAGGTCTATGACAATGTCACCCCATCATGACTCACTTCTCAATTCTTCGTTATCATTAGTATGAAGGAGTATCATATTCTATATAATTTGAGTCTTTAAACATAAATCCTCTATGGTGTAGTGGTTAGCAAGTCAGCTTCCAAGTTGGAGGTTCTAGGTTAGAATACAAGGCGGTAGAGGTGAGTATTAAAGGTCAGTATCAACAGAACCAGATGATATATTTTTTTGTATGTAGTGGATAGAGAAAAGAAAACCATAATTTTATTCTTCCCATATACATTATTTTCCATTATAAAAAAAAAAATATATATATTAGTCATTGAAAATCCTCGTCTATATTTTGTGGTCTCCTGATAGACCTCTTCTGACCTCTCCTCTCGTTCTGAAATGCTGCATACTCCATCAGTTTGTACAGTATCCCGAAAAGCAGCACTGTAGATGAATATTAGTAGAGCAGGGTCTCCTGAACAGCCCTCTGGCGACCGCCGCCAGTCGTCCGGCCACCACCAGTCGCCCCACCACTGCCAGTCACCCCGCCGCCGGTCGTACGGCCGCCACCGGTCGCCCCACCACTGCCAGTCACCCCGCCACCGGTCGTCCGGCCGCCGCCGGTCGCCCCACCACTGCCAGTCACCCCGCCGCCGGTCGTCCGGCCACCACCGGTCGCCCCACCACTGCCAGTCACCCCGCCGCCGGTCGTCCGGCCGCCGCCGGTCGCCCCACCACTGCCAGCCACCCCGCCGCCAGTCGTCCGGCTGCCACCAGTCGCCCCACCACTGCCAGTCACCCCGCCGCCGGTCATCCGGCCACCGCCGGTCGCCCCACCACTGCCAGCCACCCCGCCGCCAGTCGTCCGGCTGCCACCAGTCGCCCCACCACTGCCAGTCACCCCGCCGCCGGTCATCCGGCCACCGCCGGTCGCCCCACCACTGCCAGTCACCCCGCCGCGGTCGTCCGGCCGCCGCCGGTCGCCCCACCACTGCCAGCCACCCCGCCGCCAGTCGTCCGGCTGCCACCAGTCGCCCCACCACTGCCAGTCGCCCGCCGCTGGTCGTCCGGCCACCACCAGTCGCCCCACCACTGCCAGTCAGCCCGCCACCGGTCGCCCCACCACTGCCAGTCACCCCGCCGCCGGTCATCCGGCCACCGCCGGTCGCCCCACCACTGCCAGTCACCCCGCCGCCGGTCGTCCGGCCGCCGCCCGTCACCTCACCGCTGCCAGTCATCCGGCCACCACTGCCGGTCACCCCACCACCACTGGTCGCCCCACCGACGGCTGCCATCCCGCCACCAACAGTCGACCCGCTGCGGCTGGCAATCGTCTCGCCGGCTGAGGCCAGGATGGCTTCAATTTGACAGTGGCCCTTCATATATAGGGGACTCTGGCTCGGGATGGTCATGCAGGACCTGTCATTCTGCATGGTCATGGAGACCTCTATCACACCGGATTAATGTGTCCATGGTGGACATGCTGGATCGGGATGTCCATGGGAGGCTCTGGATCAGCAAGGCCGTGCTGCTCTGGATCAGGGTGGCATTGAAGATGGATATTTTCAGTGACTCCCACTTCGCCTCCTCCATGTTAGGACATTTAGCATGGGCATTTTCAATGACCCAAGCTCCTCCTGTCACATGGACCATGCTCACCAGTGTTCAGCATGTCTGTGGCGGGACGGCAGGGTCATCTACTCAGTGGTCAGTCAGTCAGTTCAATTACTGATCAGTCAGTCAGTTCAATTACTGATCAGTCAGTCAGTTCAATTACTGATCAGTCACTGTTCAGTCACTGTTCAGTCACTGTTCAGTCACTGTTCAGTCACTGTTCAGTCACTGTTCAATTACTGATCAGTCACTGTTCAGTCACTGTTCAGTCAATTTGCATGCACCAATCACATAATGGCAATTGATAGGCGGCAATAGTGAGCCAATTGAAAAATATTTGTATATATTTCCACAAATAAATAGAATTTGTATAAAATAGTTGTATAATCTATGTTTTGGATATGGCCCGAAGGCAAAGAAATTATTTAACATACAACATAAGTAATAATTTAATATTTTAGTACGGTCTATTTGAACCTCGAATGGCAGAGGACTAGGATATTCAAATTTTATGTAAATTTAGAAATCGGAAATGAGAATAATTGTAAAATTTGAGAAAGGAGAACCGACACTCGCCTGCCAAATGCCACCATGAGAGGTCACTAAAAATTATAGAGCATAATACCTTGCTATATCTTGTAATAACTTAAAGTTAAATTGAATTACTGAATTTCTTATAAGCCTTTGTGATGCTCTTATATAGCAAAAGTCATTTTCAATTTTAAATAATTTTGTAACCCCTTGGAAGAGACGACTCCAGCTACAATAATCCAGGACCACCAGGAGTTGGATCGACATCAGCAGCTCATAAGAAAATTTCGACACGTGAGTGAAAAATATTGAAATAGTGATAGGGCGCCCTCAGTGCTTCGAAATTACATAAGAATCAAAGCTAGCTCGTTGAAAGGGTTTCCTTATAAATTAAGAATTCAGTAAAAAATACTTGCGCAAGTAAATGTAGTATTAAAGGCATTTTATTAGAAAAGTAACGAGTCAATACATATCAGAAGTTCTATAAATCAAAGAAGCATAAAATCTAGGCTAGTAATACATATTCATATGATCTTTAATTTCTGCAATATAATTTGCAATAGTTTGTTGTAGCTCTGATTCACTAGATGAATTGCTCTATTATTCCGTCAGGTGCCGAATCTTGCACCCTGAGATAAAATATATATTCTTTACAAAGAAATCTATTAGAGACCATAGAATTTAATATATATATTTGGATCATTGGTTGTCAATTTATCAAGCTGATTTTTAAGAAATCTATTTCCAATGGAATTGTCCAAGTCGACAAGTATTAGCAAGCTGATATCGCAGCTACATGCAAATAGATGAATATGATCATAAAATAAAAGCACATGGTAACATTTTGTGCTATAGAATTTAGAGAATAGTATTTAGCCTGTGATATTTTATTGATTTCGATTATTGTTCTATTTTTATATTATATATTTTTTATCGCTCTATATATTTTTTGCTCTGATCAATTTTTGCAATATTTGTTAATATATGTATCAAATTTTTTATGGTGTGCGATTTATTTTAATTCCTCAATACTATAGGATAAGTATTATATATATATATTTTTCAATGAATCATCAGAATTATTGTGGAAGCTCATATCTGGGCCTATAAAGATTTTTATGGGACTGTATCCCATGAAAAACCACGACCTAATTTTTATAATTATTAAAATATTTCATGCTCTACCGACTGATGCCAAGCAGGAGGCTAATCGTTATTTGAATATAAAAAATAACGTGACACAACACAAACGATTTTTGAAAACAGGTATTATAAGATTTTCGGAATTTCAACATATTGTTAGTCATTCCTCTTTTTCTGTATACTAAATCACCCTAACCCATCTGATCACCACAATTACCTAACATCCAGAAAAACAATGGAATAACTTCAAATATATTAATGTATTGTAATGGCAAGCATTTAAAGAATTGAAATATACTAAAAGAATAATCAAACCTACTTACTCTTTTCATAACCCGTATTATCTCCTTTTGCAACGTCATTAAAGGTTTTAAATGAGTTTAGCCCCAACAGCCTATACCATAGTTCAACTTGGAGTCAACTAGTGCATAATAGATCTGCTTGAGAACTGTCTGTGGGATGAATTTACTGAGAAAATAGAACTTTCTCAAAATGATAATTGGATAATCTCTAAGATTGGAAATATGGTGAGACCAGGTGAGCTTCTCATCCACCACTGAGCCCAAATATTTAATGGACTGTGTTTGCAACACAACATCACTAACACAATCATTATAATTACAAGTATTATTATGAAACTTCAATGGATTATGTAATTGCCAAGAATTAGACAGTCTAAATAATATATATTTAGTCTTGGATGCATTTAGAGAAAAACGATTACAGTTGAATCAAAGAAGGAGTTTTACAAGATCAAATTGCATAATATTATTCAAAAATTTCTCTATTATTGCTGCAATAAGACAATGCAGTATCGTCAGCAAAAAAAAACTAGCATTCCATAGAATTTACCAGAATAAAGATCATAAATGAAAATAAGGAACCAATAATGAAAATACTGGACCAAGAGTGAACCTTGTGGAAAACCAGAGTCCACTCCTAAGACTTGACTGTCAGTACTACCAATAGTGACATATCGTGATCGATCACTCAAGTATGAACAGAGCCATTCATTAGTCACGCTTCTAATACCCGCCCTACAGGACTCATCAAGCAACACAGAGTGGTTCACTGTGTCAAAGGCCTTTCTAATATCCAGGAACGAAAAAAGTAACCCTTGAATTATGACTCTTATAGTAGACATAAAATTATCAAGTGCCATTTCTGTGCTCATTCCTTCACGGAAACCAAATTGTCGACAATAGAAAAAATTGTGAGAATTCAAGAAATTGATGACTCTTTTCCTCAATATTTTCTCTGAAATCTTGGATAAAACCGATACCAATGAGATGGGCCTGTAATTGTTCAATTTTGACCTGGAACCATTTTTAAAAACTGGAATCACTTTGGCCAGTTTCATCTTAGTTGGAAATCTCCCATTGGAAATGCTGCAGTTCAAGATATCCACAAGTATTGAAATCACAGAAGTGGCGACAGCTTTTAGAAGTTTCGTGGAAACTCCATCTTCATCACAATCTCCTTGTAGATTCTGTATGTGGCATTTAACTTCCTCATAGGTTACTGGTTCGAAGTAGATGGAATCACGACAAGTGGTTGAGTGGAAAAAAACATCATATTCTTGTGTAGTTTGATTGCAAGGATTGGAAATTGAAGCAGTTACCTCTTTAGGAACATTAACAAAAAAAAAGAGTTGAACAGATTGGCTAAGTCGAAATGTTCAGTTATAACAGTATTATCATGATCAATTTTGTACTCAACAGATTTCATTTTTCACTGGAACTACCACATAGCTTATTCAATACAGACCACTTCTGCTTTGCAGGTATCTTGTAGGCTACTACTGTCTTATAATTCTCAAAAATCAGATCTGCTTAAGTATGTTTTATTTCCTGCTGTGATGTAGAGGAGATTAGTATGGGTTTTTTCTTATTGAAAATAACAACAAAATAAATTTATTCCAATTCAGACATGTCGTATTCATCCTCGAATCCCATCCAGTATAAAGTTTATCAGTTTGGATTGTATTCCTATCCGTATTGAAATGATACTGTTTAGAATCTTCCTTTTCGACTCGTTTCGAGATGAATTTGAGTGGTGCACCAGCATCACACTTATTTTGATGATTACAAGTTAACCAATCTGATGTCCACATTATTTACTTCTTAATAGAAGTAGAAATGGTAAATTCTTCCCAATAACCCAGATCTGATAGCATCGATACCCAGGTATTGTTGATGTAAGCCAAGAACAAAAAACTTCAGTATTGCCATCACCATCTCGGATATAATAGCGGTGAAAACTCGCAAATTGATATTGTTTGCTTCGTAGCATGGCATGGCACCTGCGAACTATCCGGCAACTAAAGTTTCGAGATCGTATTGCGCGTCTGGCAGCGCTCATAGCGAGTTACAGTCAGCATTCCTTACATATAGCATCAATGCTCCCCATTCAATCAATGCTGACAGATTGTAGTGAATTTTAAATAGGTAATAGTGGGCGTGTCCTGAGAAGCAGGCCAAAGTTTCGGTTTTATTGTCTCCCCTTCAACAGCGCTAAGCCTGTCATTACCGTCTACAATATTGCTTGGCACAGACCACGTACAGTACAGAGCCGCCTCATTCCTCCGATAAACAGAAACATGCCTTGTAACAGTGAACATGAACAGCACTGTTGCGTTACCATTGCTGCTTGCTGTTGTTAGACTACTGCTACTTTGTTGTTGAACTGCTATTCCGATGTCGACCGGAAGCACTGGCAACTTTGACTAGACTATAGTCAGATTCACTTTCAAATATCAGCATTCCTTATGAATAACACAAATCCTATCAATCCAAGCAATGCTGACAGTTTGAAGCGAATGTCACTGGAGCTCTCGTGGGGAGGGTCGCATTTCAACCCAATCAGTCCGCTGCGATTCCGAAATTGTACCCTTTTGTGAACAGTCATTGTGTCAACAACTAATCGTAATCTTGATCCAAGTGATCAAGAAAACAGCTGACTTGATCGCGTTCTTTAAAAAAAATCACATAATTCCCCTCAAGATTATACGGAATTATTGTAATGTTGGAATATTTATGTTGAGATTCTGTGACTGTAATAAGTTATGTCTGTACTGTATACTTTTTCGGGTGCGTGTATCCAATGAGCATGTTCTATTATTGCAATATAAAATACAATACTAGTGGAAGGAAAGCGCATCTATAACATTATCTTATTGTGATGGTTACTAATGTAATGTGTTTAAGGGAAATTTCTCAATTTTATAAATGCATGGATTGTTTGATTTTATTCAATTATTTTATTCATGTAAAGAGAGTCATCAATTTCTACTAAGATATAAATGATGATGGATTGTACATTTTTCGGCGTCTTTCGGTGCTCCTTGATCGTACCGAAATGATTATTTTTCGGATACCCCTGTCTATTATAGAATTGTGAACTTGATGAGGGATGTATGGTCTACAGCCATTGTAATCTTCGTTCAGTGTTGAAGGACTTATGTGTTCGTTGTTGAGTTCAAAGCACAAGGCTGTTACACAAGATAAATTCAAGTGTTGTTTTCAAAACAAGCAGACAAGATGCAGAACATAGGCTTTATGACTGTGATTGAGGTTGTGTCCAAACTCCAAATTATTCCTGGATAAGAGAAATTTTGTACAATTACACCAAAGAGTTGATTTTGTGTGGTCATCATGCTGCATAATATTGTTTGTCTATTTCCGAGCTCAAAATTTCACAAAAAACTGGAAATTCTTCATTTTATTGTTATTCCTCAAGTGGATTTTCAATACATCATCAACTAGGAATCAGAGAGAAGTAATAAGATGAGAGAACAATGATTAATACTATTTGTGAAGGTTATGAAATTATTGTCATCAACACTTGACCTTAAAAGTGAGATAGAAGAGTAATACATTATTCTCGATCACTCGTACATCGCAACTACATAATAATTACTCGAATCATCACAGTAAAATTCTAAAAGATTATGGAAGTTCACCACGTGGAAATGATAAATTATTCGCAATGGACCGCTCATTATTGCTCTGCAAAATTCTCTGCATGTGCCATGAATTGCACCGGGGAATATGAGCTGTTCATCAACCAACAAACGCACTAATATTCCCAATAGCTGTATGGTCAATATATTTATATATAGTCGGTGTCATTGTGCAGCGGTCAATCAAACAGGTATATATTACCGGCGCATGTGGAAATGAGATGTTATAAATAAATAGGGCTTGTTCTTGTGTGTGATAGAGAGAGTGTGTGTGTGAGAGTCCTCGGTGACGTTCGGTGCAGTCGTTAATCACAGAGATTAAATTGCGGCCATTACTCAAAACACGGAATTAGTCTTGTCCAATGTGCTTATTGCCAGCGGCCAGTAGTCAATGTCAGCATTCCCAATATATGGCATTAAATGCTTCCCTTTCAACCTATACTGACTGTTTGTAGTGGATCTGACTATAGCTAGCAGAGAGCTCCTCTTGATGTAGGAACAAGCCGAGCCTCAGCGCTGACCTGAGCCTACATATTATCCGACGACTGTATTTTATGCGCCCATGTCAGTCGACCATTACTGCTTAATCAATTCGTTATCAAGCAGACCAACGCCGCTCTAAATATCTGTCAATGTGTTGTTGAGTCGACCAAAAAGTTTCGCATCAATGATCGTAATGGGAATTATTGGAGTATTACTAGAATTACACGAGGTTGAAACCTGTGCATTATATGCTTGGTACTATTGGAAATGGGATTTTTCACGCTCTGTTATTTATGGTGAATAACAAGATGTTGAATTGCATAAATTGGCAAGAGTTCAGAGTTACCAAAGCCACTGCGTGAAATATGGAAATCAACATTATATGTTTATGTAATGTTGATAATGTTTTTGAGTAAGGGGTCGGGTGGTGGTTTTATTATGAAGACTTTCAAGGAATGAGTGGTCGAAAGGGTAAGGAGAGGAAAAACGGAGGATTTGGGGAGAAGGAAAATGGCAAGGAGCGTTCACTCTAATCACTGTTTGTCATGCTGATGTAATGTTGATGAGGTAACTTTTGGGTGAGTAATGTATCGGCCAATCTTCAATAATTTTGAAATTTCAACTTACATTATGATGATTTATATAAATTACTAGCCGTCAGACACGCTTCGCTCCCCATATCAGTCTAGCCAACACGGACAGGATCGTCCAAAAATGAGATCCGCGGGCTCGCTTCGCTTGCCTGCATTTTTCATTTCAGCAAGCTTCATTCCATCAGAGAGTCAAAGTACTGAGAAAACGTAGAAAATCTGAGAAAAACGTTGGAAAAACGCTGATTTTGGGCGTATCTTTGATTAAATATTAAAGTCACCTTATCACAAAATTTTTAGACCCTAGCCAAACCTATGTACCAAATTTGAACATTATCTGTCTATTACTTAATGAAAGAACTGAGAAAACGCAAAAAACCGCTAATTTTGAGCGTATCTTGGCGTTATTTCAAATTTCTTCTAACTCAACATTATTACACCCTAGCTGAGCTTCTATACTAAATTTGAATATTTTCTTTTCATTTGTTCTCGATAAAGCTAAGAAAACGCTAAAAAAACGCTGAAAAACACATATTTTGGGCGTATCCTTGGAAATATTTCCAAATTCGTTCTTAGCGCGCCTCTAAAGGGCCAACTGAGTATACCTACCAAATTTGAACGCTTTTGGTCCGGTAGATTAAAAAACCCTGTTTTTGACAACATTTTCGCCATTTTAGCCGCCATCTTGAATTGTATTTGATCGGAATTGTTCGTGTCGGATCCTTATAGTGTAAGGACCTTAAGTTCCAAATTTCAAGTCATTCCGTTAATTGGGAGATGACATATCGTGTACAGAGACGCACATACACTCATACACACACACACACACACACACACACACACACACACACACACACACACACATACAGACGAAACGTATAGAAATTTAGAAATTGGTGTACCTTAATTTTTTACTTTCCTTGCCCTATTACCATAGGTAAGGAAAGTATTTCTTTCCGAAAAAAATTAAGGTACCCAAATTTCTAAATTTCTATACGTTTCAAGGCCCCCGGAGTCCAAAAAAGTGGTTTTTGGGTATTGGTCTGTATGTGTGTGTGTGTGTGTGTGTGTGTGTATGAGTGTATGTGCGTCTGTGTACACGATATCTCATCTCCCAATTAACGGAATGACTTGAAATTTGGAACTCAAGGTCCTTCCCTATAAGGATCCGACACGAACAATTTCGATCAAATTCAATTAAAGATGGCCGCTTTAATGGCGAAAATGTTGTCAAAAACAGGGTTTTTCGCGATTTTCTCAAAAACGGCTCCAACGATTTTGATCAAATTCATACCTGACATAGTCATTTATAAGCTCTATCAACTGCCACAAGTCTCATATCTGTAAAAATTCCAGGAGCTCCGCCCCATCTATGCTAAGTTTGATTTTAGATTCTCAAGTATCAGGCTTCAGAAGAAATTTAAACAAAAAATTCCAAGTGGAAAAAATTAAGCATGATAATCTCTACAATTAACGTTTAGTAAGATTTTCACTTAAAATTGAAAATAAGCTCGAAATTCGATAAAATGTTATTATTTCAATTGCAAACTGTTGGCAACTGTTGATTCTATTGAATCATTCACTATGAAGAGATAGCAGACTTCGTGTGTCTCTAGTGTTATTTTTTTGTCACCAGCTGTCTTGGATCTTTGAATAGTAGACTTTTATGCGCGTGAACACTAGCGTCAAGTGATAAATTTTCATAACGGCAAGGAAAGTTGTGTGAGTGCGCCACACCAGATTTTTTCGGAAAGCAATACTTTCCTTACCTATGGTAATAGGGCAAGGAAAGTAAAATCAGACTAAGCTTATAGAATTATTCATCATAAATCAGCTGACAAGTGATTACACAGATGTGTGGAAAAGCTAGTCTATTGCTGTATTTCCATAAGTTCTATAGTTTCAATCAGGTACTTGTGGATGAGAATACTGCGTGAGGTCTATTGTTCACAGAACTACTAGTTAGTTGTATGCAGCTTGCTGGGGAATTGAATGGTATATCTCCTTGCTGCTGATTTTCCAGTGCATATTCTAAATATTTACAGCATTTCGAGTTCTACGACCCTAGTTTCGACGTCATTCGCACCGCGGCATTATTATTGGAATTAAAATTTTAGAAAGTAAAAAATTGAAAAACAGATTTACCGACAGCTGTTGGATGACGCAATGATTATAACAGCTGATGCTTATTTCTGTGTGTGGCCAGCTCACAAATATTCTTCCATAAGGATTACATGTAAACTTTGAAGGATCGTAGGAAAGAGTCCTGAAGTCTGATCATAAATTTGATAGGCCATACACCTGCTACTGAACATAACAAACACAACTAAACAAAAATAATCAAATTCGGTGCACACATAAAAAAGTTATTGAACGTCAAAATTTGAGGCTCGATTTTTATTTATATAGAAGACTAGCAGGGCACCCGTGCTTCGCTACGGGAATTAAAAGATAAGATTATTTTTCTGAAGCATTCATAATCTAAACTCTATCAAAATTGTTATAATAGTTTTTGAGATTAGGTCACAACTTGGCATGAAAATGATTGAGTCAAATCATTCGAATAATTAATCGATGTGTTGGGAGTGTTCTGTAGAATATTAGTCTGATTGCAGCGAATTTTGTAGAATATTGGGCGGAATTTTGGATTCGGAATTTAATGACTCTGGTATCCATGGATCTCTTGCTTATTCTGGAATTTTTGACATAGCCTGTCGCTTACTTCTCGTTTCACTTATCCAAAAGTGTAAAAGCAGCCAATCCACTGATTCTTTCTTACATGGAAGTCCATTCATACATATAAGAGTCAATTCATAATAGCTAGTATAACTATTGTGGTTGATTTCTCATGTACTAAACTTTACCATCATAAATATCAAAGTGGGATCACTTTAATGTGAATTTGCATAAATCTGAATAGAGTTTATTCAATCACTTTGTTTATTAACTACCATTACCGTATATGATTTCTTTCTTTGATCTTAGTTTGAACCAAAAGCTTAGGGAAGAAAATTTAGATTTAAACTAACATGTAAATCAATTTAATTTCTATCTCAATTGACAACTCTATTTTCTACTTGTGATCTATTATCAATAGATTTGTCATGTATCATGTAATGACATCATGAAAGGAAATAGGAGCAGTTGATGGAATATAATGTATTTTCGATTTAGTTTTTAGCTTATTTTGAAACATGAAAATATCAGGTCCATTAGCACGAAAGCCTGTTCAATTTCAATCAGGATTAAATTTCATGAGAATTAATCAGAGCAGGGTTTTTTTTTAATAGAAGGCTTCTCTGATTCATTCTCGTGGTCAGTCCGGATTATGAATTAACAGACAGTGCAACTGGCTCTCTCAAGGCCATGGCTGCGTTCAAACATGGATCAACAGAGGAACGAATACAACAGAAGCGGAAGAAATTAATCGCATTTCCAACACCTCAAAATGTTAAATTTCATGAGTATTACATCAACTACCATATGTTTGGAAAGATCGATTTTAAATAATTCCTTTTGCTATAATCCGATCACTTTCTGAACCTATTCTTCTAGATGTTCCATGAATACTGCAAATGTTTTAAAATAAGGTCACCAAATTTGGTAACTCAACTACAGCTTTTATAATCTTTTCCATTTGCTCACACCCTTTTACGTTTTCAACAGAATATGGAAACTTTTTGTCTGATCAGCTGCTACTTGAGGGACCAATAATCCTTTCTGAAGGAACTTCAGCGAATCTTCCCAGAGTTGAGACCTGTTCCAAAATAATGTTTTTCGTAGCAAACCCACTATATTCCTGATTTAATCAAAATCGTTAGAGCCGTTTTCGAGATCCGTCCGACATACATACATACCACAAACACACATATTCAAACAAAAATTGCTTTTTTAGTATAATAATTAACTTCAAATTCAAATTGAAATAGAATTTTCTATATTTTTTATTCAATAATACATTTCACTTGTCCCGTATCCAACTTCCAAGTATATTTTATTATTTATTATTAAAAACACACAAAGCAAGGCAAAACAAAATTACAAAGAATTACGAAACAAATAAAACACAATAAAATGTAACAAATATAAAAAACCATGGGCTTTGTGATTGGGTGTGTTGGAGAAGAGAAAAAAGAGAGGAAGATACCTAGCCAGCTATGGTTTCCCATGTAATAGGCAGGTAGAGAAGAGGAGAGAAGTAATGAGGGAAAAAGGGAAGAGAGAAATGGGAGGAAGGAAGAAAACAGAGGAATAGGTACTCAAAATAAAGGTAAGCCAGTCCAGGGGTGCCCAGCCCCCCCAAGGCCAATGGCGCATGCCCCCCCCCCAATTCAAGTGTAATGCCCCCCCCCCAATCCATGTGTAATGACCCCCCCCAAAGTACCCCAACTCCCAACTCTTTAGTTTTTAACATTAGTCAGTGTATGAAAATAAAATTCACATCTTAAGGTGCTTACAGATATACGCGCCGCGAACATGAGCAATTCACTTTTAATCAGCTGATGCCAAGCTTTTTATATCTGTATTTTACCGTTTCTGTAAAAATATAGATATAATAAGCTGATTAAAAGTGAATTGCTCATGTTCGCGGCGCGTATATCTGTACGCACCTCTACATTCTAATCTTCAAAGGACATTATTTACCTTTGGTTTTGTGAGGAATTCTTTCTGTTTTCATAATATTGTAAAAATATATACCATCGTTTCTTATCTCTTTAAAATAGAAATAAAGTATTTTTTTTATATTATTTTTGAGACTAGCAGTGCACCCGCTCTTGTTCGGGAGGACTAGAAAGAGCTTCATTACATCAGGAAAAACTACCTACATGACACATATTTTAATAGGATATTAAAAGATAAGTAAGGGAGGCTTTGCTTTTTAAATGTTAAGGTTACTTATAAAAAGTTGAATAATAATATCATTAATAATTCTTTATTGCAAAAGAATATTGCATAGCTATCTTGGTAAACATTCATACAAATTTGGAACGATTTTATTCATACAATATATAATGTCGGCAAGTTTAGGTACCTATTCTAAATCCAATACTATTAAACGAGCAATTTCTGTTTAAATTTTTAGATGTTTATATGTTTGTATTTCACCGGATCTCGAAAACGGCTCTAACGATTCTCACGAAATTCAGAACATAGTAGGTTTATAATATGAAATTCGATTACACTAGGTCTCATCCCTGGGGAAACTCGCTGAAGGACATTAAAAGAATTATTCATCCTTGGAAAAACAGCTGATAATTTCGGCGTCCCAATGGTCATTGATGATGGAAGTGAGTGAGCGAGTAGATGTGTGTGGGACTGAGACAAAATTATGACTCAGCTGTTGAACTTTTGTACATAATTCAATCAGGTACTGAGTGACAGTTGTACAAAAGCCGGTTAAACTTAATCCTGATTAATTCCAGTAGAACCAATCAGATAAGCTATCTTTTTGAGATGGTCTTCTGTGATTTGGTTCACGTGACATGAATCAGGGTTAAAATTTAACATGCTTTTGTGAGAGAAATTTTTGCATTCCTCTGTGAATTATTCTCAATCCACTGTGATTAGATAGAACCTTTCTGTATGAACTATGAATATTTATTATAATTTCTTCTTTCGTAATAATTTTTATATGCTTTTGTAGGTACTCTAGAGCGGAGCTCGGTGCCCCGATATTTATCATGAATTGGAATAGGTTGTCACTGATGTTGTGTTGTTGGTAGTATCAGAGACAAGAATAATATAGTTACTTAATATATACTTACTTATCCTTCATCTAGGTAGTATTTACTTTTTAACATACAGGAGTAAATAACACAAGTCGAAAAAATGTATCTTAAATGGTTTGGTTTTTGGAATAAAGATATCATCTGAACAAGTACATTTTGTAAATTCTATCTATTAATACCAAATATCGGGGCACCGAGCTTTGCTCGTTATTTATTCATTGATAAACAGATTTATTTCATTGATAATCATTTCTTTAAAATGATTGGGGAAGTACTAACAGGCACAGCCCAAAACTGTTACTTACCCGAATTTTGATTTATTCACTACGAAAAATATATTTCGTCTGTGATTTATTCACAGACAAAATCATCATCTGTTTTTCCAAGGATGAATTATCCTTTTCATGTCCTTCAGGAGTTTTCTCAGGGATGAGACCTAGTGCAATCGAATTTTGATATCATAAACCTACTATATTCCGAATTTCGTGAAAATCGTTAGAGCCGTTTCCGAGATCCGTTGAACATAAATAACCAGATAACCAGATATAGAAATAGAAAATATAAACAGATATACATAAATTGCTCGCTTTTATAATAGGATAACAACTTATAGTCCAGTCAAATGGTCGTTTTTCAGGAAACAGCCCCGAAATAATTTTTTTCGATGGTTCTAAATATATTTTGGGGCGCTGAATTCTAATCTGAAATTTGCTGACACACCTGAAGGTGACTTCACCCCAAAATTTTGGATTTTTTTAAGTTTTCCATTTAATCTCGAGAACCTTGAATTTCTCGAGAAAAAGCATTCTCTATATAATATTAAAGATAATAAATTTCCAATGAATTGAGTGGTCGCGCAGGACTACTTTTTGGATTTTATATCTGAAGTGTTCCACAAGATACGCAACTTTGAATGTGCGAGAAATTGTGATATTTTCCCCATTCTCACAGTCTCGCATATGCAACGTTGCGTATCTTGTGGAACACTTCAGATGCAAAATCCAAAAAGTGGTCCAGGTTGTGATGAATTTTCTCCTCTTTTCACTCCATGAAATATACTTCTGTTTTCAATACCGTTCAAAAGTTACAGCCAATTGAATGATGATCTTTATTTTCTCATTTTTCATGCGATTTTACTGTTATTAAAGAGTCTCTAAAATGAGTACAATGCATGATAGAAACTTGCGATTGGTCTTAAATGAGAGAAAATTTCATGCTCTATAAGCTGAGTTGCCTTAAATTGATCTTGCATTACTTTTTATATCGAAAAACTGTCGAGACTGTGAAAATGAGAAAAATATCGCATATTTCTTGCAACAGCAAGGAAACCCAAACACAGGACCATTAAAAATTAAAATGAAGCAAAGGAAATCAGAATAATAGTGGATGATGAAGTTATAATTTATTTTTGTCAAAGATTTACCTTCAAACTCATAGGCTTGAAAATTACTAAAATTCCTGCATACAAAATATTATCAATTGTGCTTATGCTTTATATTGAGTTACACTTAGCAAAATATAACATTGTAAAGGTGGGAAAAATAACTACATTAGGATATCTCTATTTAATACCTTGATTTTTCAATCATAATTCAAAATAGTGACATAAAATATACAAAAAATCATGCCCCCCCCAAAAATGTTGATGGCGCAAATTGCGCCATGCCCCCCCCTTGTGGGCACCCCTGAGCCAGTCCACTGAAAAATGAAAAAACTAATAGAAAAACAATGCTGGAGGAGAAATCTCGAGTCATATATCTAATGGATGAAGAAATTACTGTATGTCCAGTTCTTTATATCAAGTTCAATTTTTCCGCTGATCTTATTGTCCATGAGAAAGTGATTTGGAATGAGGTTTATTATTTTAGTACCTATGTAAATTAACTGCCTCCTTATACATTTATTATTAATGTTATAGGTTACATATTTGTTAGCAGTGGCCCTCAGATTATAATAATTGAGTGTAGAGTTTATTATGAGAGAAAAATCGGATCTATATTTTATTTAGTACTCAATTACGGTTTTTATGTATAATTGAGTCATGACCTCAAAATCACTAGAAACCATATCCGTTGGATAGAGCCTGGGTTTGCTTAATATAGTTTTAATTATCAGTTTTTGTGCTACAAATAATTCAGCAATATGACAGTTGAAACAGCCTCCCCAAACAACTATGCCATACTGCAGGTGGTTCTTATTAAGAATTCTGTTAACTTGGTGAAATTTAAAAGATAAAAATCTTATTTTTCTACATATGTATTTAATATGAACATCCCATTTAAGGTTTTCATCAATTATGATCCCCAAGTACTTAGTATTATTGACTTTCTTAATGGTGGGACAATCATAATCACCCAAGTTTAAATTGCACTGAGAATGGAGTCTCAAATCTTGATTCTCGTTAGGCTGCCCTACTCTATTTGCAGAGAAAGTTATGTAATTAGTTTTTTTTCAATATTCAAACTTAAGGTATTCTTATCTAACCACTTCTTAATTAAAAGCATATTATTTTCAGCTATGGTATGAACTTCATTCCATGAATTACCGTGAAAAAAAGCTGCAGTATCATCTGCAAAGGATATCACAGCTGAGTTTAGAAGTCTTAAATTTGAAAAGTCATTTACATAGAGTATGAAAAGGATGGGATAAAGTACAGTACCTTAAGGAATACCATAAGAAGTTAAGTTGGTTACACTAGATTGATCATTTATGGTTAGGGACTGGGTTCTATTACTCAGATAGCTTTTGAAAAATTTAAGCGAGACTCCTCTGAAACCATAGGACTCCAGTTAATTGAACAAAGTATTATGAGGTATTGTATCAAAAGCTTTGCGTATATCCAGGAAGACCGCAATAGTTTTCTCATTAGAGTTTATTTTTTCAGATAAAGTATTGATGAATTTTATTAGAGCATCAGATGTACTTTTACCATTTTGGGAACCGAATTGGTACTTGTTGATTATTTTGTTAAGTTTTAAGAAAGAAACAATTCTTGTCTTTATTGGTTTCTTCATTGTTTTAGCAAGGTTGCTGATAAGACTAATTAATTAATTTATTTGAGTACTACAATAGTGCGATAATATCTCTCTTGCTGTAAGCTATTTGAGGGATATATAAAAATAATCCTTTACATACAATAAAAAACAATGAATAACAATAATTATATTTCTCAATTAACCTGATTATATTTTTTCATTTTTGTAACTGATTGCTATCTTTTGTCCATCGCACCATAAATTAACTTAATTTGAACTGACTTCAACACAAATATTTATTAAATCATAATATATCTTCATTGAAAAACTAAAATTTTTTAAACTTAAAAAATATAATAGATGGTCAATAAAAAAATCATAAACTCGAACAAACAAAACACAACTTATTTCCTGAAACTGATCAAAATGATTTATCCTAATGAAGTGCACTTTGAGTTTTGTTTGAATCTAATATTTACTCTGCAACATTGTCAACTCTAATGGCAATGAATTCAACAGAAATGGTATTCTGAATTCTGGAGCTCTTTCACCGTAGGCATTATTATATCTCTGGGTTCTATAATTCCTATTTCTCAATGTATATTCTATTTCGTTCATTCTCTATATTCGTTCTTATAGTAGTTTCGTGACAAATCTGTGAACCTGGCTAAAGCTTCCACCTACTTAATTCCGAACAAGTGACGTTTAACACCATTAAAAAGTGTTTTTATCAATCTTTCTACGACCCTATGCCGTGGCTGTTTTATATATTTAGGTGCTAAATAATGGAGCTCTTGTCAGGTCGGTTGTTACAGCTATAACAATTTATTTTCATTTGAAGATCTATTGATGTCACCTGTCATATTCTCTAATAAATTGATTGTCGATTTTCCGGGGATAAAACCAAATTGACTCTCATTTATTATTCTATGTATGTTTAGATGTTGTTGCAATTGTGCACCTATGAAATGCTCAAGAATCTTCATGAAAACTGAAACCGAACCCAATGGCCTGTAACATCCCATATCTTTTTTTGAACCTTTTTTGAAGATTGGTCTAAGATGCGTTACCTTCATAAGTGGTGGTATAACTCCAGTCTCAACAATTCTGTTGACTAAGTGTATTAATATAAATCTCAAGTAAAATACATTATTGGTTAAATCTTTTGGTTTGTCTCTGCTGCTAAGTAATGGATTCGCGGCATGATGGGTTGCTCTGCTCTGACTCACTCATGCGCAACACCAAGACAATGTGTGCTCATATCCTAGTCCTGATTTTCTGTTTAGTTTATTAATGACCCAATAGAGTGATTCTTAGTTCATCTTTTTGAAGTTCATACTTAATCTTTCTCCTACTGTATAATTTCCATGATTAAAACTATGTGCTAAAACAAATTTTTGTCTCTTCATCTCATCATTGATGTCCTCGATTGCTGATTTGAAATTATTTTCAAATTTTTCTGTCAAGTCTTGTATGCTTTTATC
Organism: Nilaparvata lugens; assembly: GCF_014356525.2. Lineage (NCBI taxonomy): Eukaryota > Metazoa > Arthropoda > Insecta > Hemiptera > Delphacidae > Nilaparvata > Nilaparvata lugens. The sequence goes on from NC_052504.1 coordinate 51,598,771, forward strand.
ATCTATCATTTTAAAATCACTCTTTATTGAATCTATTATTGTTGGTTTTCGTTTTTTATTGATGAATTGATTGATAATTTCCCAAGTTTTTTTGTGTTATGAAAGTTTTTAGAAAACAATTTATGGTAATAATTTCTTTTTTCTATACGAATCTTATTTTTGTCAGTTCGTTTCTGAGTGTTTTAAATTGATTCATTAATTCCACATTATTCTTATCTCTCTTTGCTATGTGAGATTTTTATTTTCAACCAATTGCTTGATATTGTTATTAAACCAAGGATTCTGTTCTTGTTTTTTATTCATTTTAACCTTGATAGTACTTTTATCATAGATGTTGTTAATTTTTCAAGGACCACATTATATATATCTGATGGTCTCTTAAATCTAGTATTGGCCAACAGTTCTCTTTTTGGATTAATTCATCTACTTTTTTAGTGCTAATAATATTTTTATATTCGTTCTCTATGTTATCTATAAGTGGATATTCAATTGAACTTATTTTCACCCCTGTCCAATAGTGATCCGATATTTTATTCTCAACCAGAAAGGCTATATAAGAATTTCCATTGTTCACTTTAACATTTACATGGTCCAAACAAGATGAAACCAACACATTATTATAAAACTCTTCTCTAGTGGGCCTCTGAATACTATTATATATACCATTGGAATATAACACACCCAGGTAATCATCCGATCCATATCTATTATTCAAATAACATATATTAATGTCACCCATCATTATAATATTCTTTTCATTTTTGATTTTATTCATGCCTAGAAATATTTCAAATTCTTCGTTAAAACGATTTATATTCTGATCAGGGGGTCGATGAAATGCAACTATTAATATTGATTTTTCCCCATTATAGATTTTCAAACATAATAATTCTGCGAATGCGAAATCATAATCTATATGTTCTATTTTAAAATTCTCTCTATAAAATACACCTAATCCTCCGCCCCCTCGACCATGCTGCCTACATCTTAAAACATTAGAATATTCAGGAATCCCATATAAATCAACTTCTTCCTTTCTTAAATTGATTTCACTTAATACCATTACATCAATGTTACAGAGCACTTCATATATTTCCGATTTCAATGTATCCCAGTGAACTTACATTAGTGCTTATACAGATAAATTCATTGAGAGTGTTATCTATCTGTTTTAAAAACGTTTTTGATTCGTTCCAGTTGTCACGTTATTTTTTATATTTAAATAACGATTAGCCTCCTGCTTGGCATCAGTCGGTAGAGCATGAAATATTTTAATATAATTATTAAACCTAGGTCGTGGTTTTTAAATAGGATACAGTCTCATAAAAATCTTTATAGGCCCAGATATGAGCTTCCACTACAATTCTGATAATTCATTAAAAAATAAATATATATATATATGGTACTTATCCTATAGTATTGAGGAATTAAAATAAATTGCACACCATAAACATTTGATACATATATTAACAAATATTGCAAAAATAGATCAGGGCAAAAAATATAAAGAGCGATAAAAAATATATAATATAAAAATAGAACAATAATCGAAATCAGTAAAATATCACAGGCTAAATACTATTATCTAAATTTATAGCACGAAACGTCACCATGTGCTTCTATTTTATAACCATATGCATCCCCTTGCATGCAGCTGCGATATAAGCCTGCTAATACTTGTCGACTTGGACAATTCCATTAAAAATAGTTTCCTTAAAATCAACTTGATAAATTGGCAACCAATAATCCAAATATATATATTAAATTCTATAGTATCAATAGATTTCTTTGCAATGAATATATATTTTATCTCAGGGTGCAAGATTCGGCACCTGACGGAATAAATAGAGCAATTCATCTAGTGAATCAGAGCTACAACAAACTATCGCAAATTATATTGCAGAAATTAAAGATCATATGAATATGTATTACTAGCCTAGATTTCATACTTCTTTGATTTATAGAACTTCTGATATGTACTGACTCATTACTCCTCTAATAAAATACCTTTAATACTATATTTACTTGCGCAAGTATTTTTTACTAAATTCTTAATTTATAAGAAAACCCTTTCGACGAGCTAGCTTTGATTATTATGTAATTTCGAAGCACTGAGGGCGCCCTGTCACTATTTCAATATTTCTCACTCACGTGTCGAAATTTTCTTATGAGCTGCTGATGTCGATCCAACTCCTGGTGGTCCTGGACTATGGTAGCCGGAGTCGTCTCTTCCAAGGGGTTACAAAATTATTAAAAATGAAAATGACTTTTGCTTTATAAGAGCATCACAAAGTCTTATAAGAAATTTAATAATTCAATCTAACTTTAGCTTTTTACAAGTTATAGCAAGGTATTACGCTCTATAATATTTAGGGACCTCTCATGGTGGCATTTGGCAGGCGAGTGTTGGTTCTCCTTTCTCAATTTTACAATTCTCATTTCCGACTTCCAAATTTACATAAAATTTGAATATCCTAGTCCTCCGCCATTCAAGGTTCAAATAGACCGTACTAAATATTAAATTATTACTTATGTTGTATGTTTAATAATTTCTTTGCCTTCGGGCCATATCCAAAACATAGACTATACAACAATTTTATACAAATTCTAATCATTTGTAGAAATATATATAAATATTTTTGAATCGGCATACTATTGCCGCCTATCAATTGCCATTATGTGATTGGTGCATGCAAATTGTTTCAGTATTCATGCGCTTGGTAACCTCCTATTTCCTGGATACATTTAATTATTTTTATTAGGTCTTTCAAATATGCCCTCTACATGCTAGTTAATTTTCTATACGCTATTATTTGTTTCATGCATCATAATAGTTAGCCACGTGAGACCTTTTGTTCCTCAAATTGCATACCGTTTTGCCGCAATAAATTTCTGCCAAGGTGTTGGTCAGATTCTACGTTGCATGGCTCGGTCGATCGCCGATCATAAATGTTAGGTCGCCGATCACTAAATGTTTATGCCTAACCTCAACCTTCAATATTTTATATAATATTATATATTAGCAAAAAAAATTATTTCAATTCTTCTTAGGCTGTTGTACAGTTTAGCCAGGACAATCTGATATTATCTAATCTTTATGTTATCTCTTTGGCGATATTATCCAGTTACTTTACTTAGACCTATTAATATTTCAGCTAGGGATTTTTATATCTACCCAAATTGAATATGTTACACAGTCTTGAAAATTTACAAATTTATTATTAAAATTCAAATCATCTTCATCTAAGTCTTGCATTTACCAATAATGTTGCGATGAAACACAAATGCAGTATATTGAAAGGAAAAATTTCAAGGATGAAACTTACAAAAATTATGTAACAGAGCTATTAATCCGTGCTGCTCTATGCTACTCGGTAAGCAAATACTGATATATTATTGCCCACATAACCCCTCTATAATCGGTCTATAATTACAGGGATTAGTCGGGTCACCTTGTTTGAATAGAGGTTTTATTTTGGCTGATTTGAGGTGCTCGGGAAAATATCCCTCCTCGAAGCATCTATTAAAAATGAAAGCGAGAGTTTGAGATATAAAATTGGCTATTTTCTTCAGCGTAATATTACCTAGACTATCAATACCAGGACTGCAGTTGTTCTTTAGATTTTTAATAGTTGCCTCAACTTCAACTGGGCACGTTGGTCTCATAAAAACGTGTTATCGATCTGTATTGCAGGAAATTTATCACCAGTATTATCAGGGATATTGATGGTTTGAGCTTGTAATTTACCCACATTTGTGAAATAATTGTTGAGGGAGTGAGCATCAAGATCAGTACTCTTGTCCTTGATACTGTCCTCACCTACCTCCGTTCATGCACTTCCACAACTTCATGCTGTTGTTATTACAATTTTCAATTTTCCCTTTATAGTAAAAAACTTCCTTTGCATGATTTATGATTTTATTCAAACCATTACGATAAGCCCTATATTCATTCTTCAAGATATTGTTATTAGGATCTCTTCTGAGTCTAGAATGCATTTTGTTCCGCGTGATTATTGATCTTATGATGCCTTCAGATATCCAGGGCTTCAGGGGACGAAGTCTGTTAGGTATTTCTTTTACCTTCTTACATTGATTGATGAGACTGGTCAAACGATCGACAAATTTATCCATAATAGTGTGAATGCTTCCATTCACGGTATAGATTTCTTCCCATTCTTCATTCCTTTTGCGTTCCAATAGTGCATGATAGTTGGCTCTAGTTAATGTGTTTATCAATTCGTTTCTATTATCCTTATTGATAGGAACCTTCACCAAGTTCAGTACAACCGCGTAGTGGTCAGTTATGGTTGTCCTAAATATAGCTACTTTAATGTACATAGAATGGTTGCCTGAATTTTTATTAAAAATGTGGTCAATGCAAGAATTTGTTGTGGTTGTTACTCTGGTATCACCAGTTATGTAAGACTTATAGCCATTACTATTGAAAATATGCAGATAATCTTGAACAGGAACACTAGTTGAATGTGTATTTATATTCATGTCTCCCGCCACACATACATTTATTCCTTTAGAAATCTTACTGATTTCATCACTCAGACTATCAAGAAAGTTATCAATATTTTGATTACTTGGTGATCAATAAACCCCAATCACCTTCACAATGAAATCATCAATTCTTAAGTCAGCACTAACTACATTGACATCAGTAATATCGAGTGAAACTTCATTGAATCTCATACAATCTCTTATGTACATGCATAATCCATCACATATATTCTTTTTAGTGTACTTATTTATTGCCGTATATCCAGGAATGTTGAAAATGAACGGCATATCTGCAGTCAACCAAGTCTCCGTTAATATTACAATGTGAATATCAGTTTTCATTGAGGCAGCAAATAAACTGAACGAAATTAGCATCCAAACTACCTATATTCATAGACATAATATTGAAACACTCAGCATCTTCATTTCTGTCCTCGTGGAAGTGATAGTTCAAATAATCGTCGATTACATCTGTTTCTAAAATATTCAGAACTTCTTCAGTGTCATTCATAACTTATATCATCAGGTCCACTTCTCTTTTCCTTGTTCCATTCAACAAGCCCCTCACTATTGTCACGTTATTCTTTATATTTAAATAACGATTAGCCTCCTGCTTGGCATCAGTCGGTAAAGCATGAGATTTAATATAATTAGGTCGTGGTTTTTCTAATAGTATTCAGTCTTAAAAAATCTTGATAGGCCTAGATATGGGCTTCTCCTATAACTCTTGTAATTCAATAAATAATAAATATATATATAAATGATACTTATACTATAGAGTTGAGGAATAAAAAATAAATTGCACACCATGAAAATTTCACACATATATTACACAAATAATGCAAAGATCAATCGAGGCAAAAAATATATATAGAGCGATAAAAAATATAATATAAAAAATAGAACAATAATTTTATATCAGCAAAATATCACAGGCTAAACTTTATATTCTAGATTTATGGCACGAAACATTACCATGTGCCTTTATCTTAAAATCATATGCATTCTTTGCATGTAGCTGAGACATGCACTTGCTAATACTTGTCGACTTGGATAATTCAATCAAAAATATGTGCTCTAAGATCAGCTTGATAAATTAGCCACTAATAATCCAAATATATATATATATTAAAATCTCTAGTATTTAGTAGATTTATTTGTATCGAATATATATTTTTATCTCAGGGTGCAAGATTCGGCACCTGACGGAATAGGTAGAGCCATTCATCTAGTGAATTAGAACTATGATAAATTATCGCAAATTGTATTGCAAAAAATTAAATATTGTATGCATACGTTTGATAGCCTAGATTTCGTACTTCTTTGATTAAATAGAAATTTCTAAAATATTGATCTATATTTTTCTTTCAATTAAATACCTTTAATACTAATTTTTACTTGCGCAAGTATTACTCTTATTAATTTCTCAATTTATAATAACCCTTTCGGCGAGCTAGCTTTGATCATCAGATTATTTCGAAGCACTAGGGCGCCCATCACTAAATTCAAATTTAATCACTCACGTGTCGAAAATCTTCTTGTAAGCCGCCGATGTCGATCCAACTCCATGTGGTCCGGGAATATGGTAGCCGGAATCGTCTCCTCCAAGGGGTTATAAATTTAATTAAAATGAAAATGACTTCTGCTTCACAATAGCATCACGAAGTCTTTTAAGAAATTTAATAATTTACTTTAAATTTAAATTTTTACAAAATTATTAATAAGGTACTTCGCTCTAAAATATTTGGGGTCCTCTTATGGTGGCATTGGCTGGCGAGTGCTGGTTCTTCCTTTTCAAGTTTTACAGATCCTCTTTCCGACTTTCAAATTAGCATAAAATTTAAATATCTCAATCCTCCGCCATTAAATTCAAATAGATCTTACAAAAAATGCCAAAATATTGCTTAGATTATATGATTAATAATTTCTTTGCATTCGAGCCATATTGATAACATAGATTACACAAATTTTTACACAAAATCTAGTACATTTATATAAATATATATAAATATTTTTGAATTGGCCTACAGTTGCCGCCTATTAACTGCCGTTTTACTATTGGTGCATGCAAATTTTATTCGGTATTCATGCGCCTGGTAACTCTTATTTCCTGAATACATTAAATTATTTTTATTTGGTTTTTTATTTATGCTCTTTGCATGCTAGTTAATATTCTATACATTAATATTAATTCCATGCTACCTAATAATTAGCCACGTGGACGGGTGTTTTTTCACATTGCACACCATCCGAATGCAATAAAGCTCTGCCAAGGGGTTTTGGTCAGATTCTACGTTCTTCGGTTTGATCGATCTCTAGGTCACCGATCCGTGAATACATCTACATAACCTCAATCTTCAAATATTTTATATAATAATCTATTTATGAGCAATAAACTTCCTTCAAATCCTTTTTAGGTTCTTGTACCATTTAGCCAGAACAAGCTGATGCTATCTAATCTTGGTTATTATCTGCTTGGCGATATTAGCCAATTACTTTATTTTTAGACCTATTACTATTTCTGTTAGGGCTTTTTATCTACCCAGATTTAATATGTTACACGCGCCCCTGGGTTTGAATTCAAAATATTTGAGAATCACAATGTTTTTAATGAAAACCCACCCTTCAATACATCGATATACACTATACTTTATTTATAAATTATACTCTCCTACTTCTATCACAGTTCGCAGACATATTTGCTGCATCTCCTTTATACCTTTATCAAATACAATAACAAATTCTCCTCCTCAACACACATAAAAATATCATAAATATAAACTTCTAAACGTACTCCTCCTGACACCATTTACAACACAGTAATTTTTGAATTCGCCGCTTGCAGGGCCGCCAACTTAACTACACACATTTCATAATTCTCATAAATGATTCCTTTTAGACAATAATTTCGATTCATAAACTTCTGGGCTTATATCTTATAGTATTCTTAGGTCTTAATATAAATAATTTTCTATACATCAGGTACAATACTTTCTTTTGCTAATGGCTCTTTGGTTTTGGTAACTGGTATTCACTTTAAGTCTTTTCAGGTAACAAACGTGGCATAATTAAAAGTAATAAATATAAAACATATAAATAAATATATCGACATTAATAAATATAATAAATAACAATAATAAATAACTCTTTGGGTACAGTACTTCTTTTTATAAACATATGTTCAACAGACATTACATTCATTTGATTTGGGTGGCTTTGGTCAGCTGGTCGCTGTTCTACAATTCATAGTGCTACATGTTACATCAGAATTTGCTATCGACTTTCATAACTAACCTAACTGCTCAATTTTTTCTCTTAAAAAGGTAATTAACAAATTTTAATTTTATTATCCCCGCTTGTGTCCTTTTTTATCTGATGTATATAATTTAATTACATATTTAAAAATTGTTCTTTTCCTTATTGCAGGCTTCTAACGGCTGGAAGGAATTAAACATTGGATTGTTGCCACGAGGTCCTATACCAATATTAAATTTATTAAGGAAGGTTAGTAATCGGTTTGATAATAATGTTTTCCTTGATTTCTTATCATATTTATTTCAAATTCTGTGATATGGTATGTAGAAATTTCGTGGCTTACTTGCATCTTCTTGCATTCTGTTTGTAGATGTTGTAGGCTGGTGAGGTTATCTGCTGTTGATTTGTGAGGCTGTCCTAATTGATAATTTATCTTCATGAATTTAAAGCCCTTGTATCTGGTGTATTCTTTCTTCAAATAACTCCTTGTTCCTTTAATAATAATTTCTTTTAATTGATTCAAAGCCTTCCATTTATTTTCTTTCAATACTATCCACATAGTTCTTTATAAACAACCTTAATCATATCAGGAACAGTTTCGTAAAGCAAGATTTTTCATAGGCCATAAACTTCTTCAATAATATTATCCTATTCATTATTTCCTTAACATCACAATTTTTAGCAAACATCACGGCCTTAATAACAAATAATTTCACCATACAAGATTTCCAACAGTCAACAAATTCCTTCAACACTAACATGGTCTTAATTACAACATCAATAGCATCACTTTTCAATATATCACAGCCATCATAACAAATATAAACACCATATCCAAACATTTATCATCTTTTAACAATATAATCACTCAACATATAGCCAGGTACTTCATTTTATTCACATTATTTCTTATTTCTTTCACTCTTCCTAGACACCGTTTATCCTTCATCAATCTCCATGAGTACTTCATTCCATTATTATCCGCGCATGAATCAATCATAGTATTCCTATCAGTTCCGTTTCTGTCATATTCCTTTGGCCTATTTTTCCGGTCACATCGCTGATCATAGCCTTTAAAGCGTATGTGCCGCGGATGCATGCCGTCGGTCCGCTCCTGTCCTCCTCGGTGTCGGTCCGGTGTTCTTCTTTGCCCCTTGAAGCGTGCATGCGGCCGGTATGCGCGCGCGTGGTTCCTCCGTTTCTTTCGCCTCCGGGCCTTACGATGCATGCTCTTCATTTGGTCCTGTATGTTGTCCTCCTCGTCCTGATGCCGGTCGGGTGTCCTCGGGCGCTTCCGTCTCCGGGCCTTGCGGTGGTCGCTCCTCTTATCCGGTAGTCCGTCCTCTTGGTCCTCTATCCTGGGTTCCTTGGGGTGCCTTGGTGGGGTCGAATGATGCACGGGTGCGGTGGCGGTCTCTTGATGCGCGAGTGTGACTTTCAAAGCGGGTAGTATGGTGGCGGTCTCTTCCTGGCGGCTGTTGTGTTCTCCGGCGGTGATGGGTCTTCGGCGGGGAACAGGATACTTAACATGGGTTGATGTTTGCGGCTGGTTTTTGGTGGTGGTTTATCTGGTATTGGCTTTTGTTCTTCTAATAATATTTTCGGTAAATCATTTCTGAATGTGGTGTATGACGTTGAAATATCCTGCTTTTCTTGGTTTGTTTCATTTGAGCTTGTGCTTGTTATATCGGGGGTATCATATAGTCCTGGTTTATTAGCTGTAGTTTTCTGTATATCTGGTGGCGGGTTGTTGGGTGTTGGGTTCTGTGTTTTTTGGTGATTTGATCTGGATGCATGCTCTAATGTGTAGTTTGTACTTATTTGATGAGGTGGCGGTTTGTAATTTCTGTTGTAATTATTCTGAGTGTTATCATTATTTGTGTTAAATCGATCACGGCCATAATAATAATTTCTTTCATAGGTTTGCTGTGGATAATGGTTTGTTTGACGATTCTGAAAACTTCTATTATTCCAGCTGTTATTTTGATTATGATTATAGCGGCGTTTAAATTGAGGGGTAGATCGTGAGCAATCATATGGTACTGATTCATAATTTTGGCTGTTATACTGATTAAATTTTGAGTTATGTTGATTTGTGCGTATCTCTGGTCTGAACGGTGGTTTGATATTGCCATCACAGACTGTATGCCATATAAATGATTTATCAGCTGTTTGCAATCAGTAATGGGTTGTGTGGCGAGTGCCATTCTAACTTGATACGGTAGCTTCTTTAAAATAATACTTGCTAATGCCGATTCATTAATGGGCTCGCTCAATTGAGAATTTTTAAACTGTAGGGCAGTGACGAAAGTGGTACATGCACCGTCTAAGTTAGGGTTGAAATCGCATGATATGATGTCCGCTAGCACGTCCAACTGTTTACTTCTGCTCCAATACTGTTCCAGGAAGACAGCTACAAACTCATCCAATGATGTAAATTCATGGGCTCTACTCCGAAAGAACATCAGGGGTTCGCCAATCAATAAACTAGTCAAACGAAGACGCCAAAAATTCCAAGAGGTGGGTGTTAATGATTGAACTAGTTTTATCTGATCTATAAATTCTTTAGGTTGGAGATAGCGGTCTGTATTGTCAAAACGGCCTAATTCATTGAAACTGTGTAGTGAATCAAACGTTGCTATGGGAATAGGCTCTATATTCTCGTGCGGAAATTGATGTATTTGACTTTCAAGTTGTACCAACTTCTCTTGGGCCTGTTTCCAATGACTAGAAGCTTCTGTTTCATTATCTACTACTTCGGCATTTAATTCAGATGAAAATAATTGCTGTTCTCCAACGGCTGTCTCCAATGAATTAAGTTGTACTTTGTTTTGATTTATATCAGAATTTAGGTGAGCTATTTGTGTAGATTTACTATTCTGTTGTTTATTTATGGAAATAAGTTGACTATTGTTCCTGTTTGTAGCTATTTCATGAATTGGTGAAGTGTTTTGTGCTGGTAGGTTATCTATTCTTTCCGCAGTCTCCTTACCCATTCTTACCGATGTATCCTTCAGTGATTCCCGCATTTCCTTCATTTCCGCCTTCAAGTCCTTCATTGCCATGGTCATTGTTTTTTCTAAACTATTAGAAAATGACTTGATCATCCCCTCTACTATAACCCTTCTTATTGCTTCTTGGGAGACATTTAACGGTTTATTACTGTTCACAGGATTCTTGGCGGTGATTGAAGAGATCTGGGCGTTGGACTCCATCGCGCCCCCTCAGCGTCGATCTCCGCTACTATCGCCGTCTGCAGTGTGTCTGCTACCTTACTTTGCGTGGACGAAAAGAGACTCATATTTTAAAAATGGATTAAGTGTCAAGTGTTTGTTAAAAAAGTGAAAGTTTTGGCCAACAAGGCATTAATAAGGACACAAATGAGGATAGGCCTATGGACATTACAAGCCAGGTAACCTATTTATTACTTAAGCTCTTATAATATAATAATACTATTCATTGATTTCTGACTAGCAGTTTAGGCCCATAAAATATAATCTCTCTCTATAAACAGGTAATTTTTTACAGTACTAATAATATAAAATTTTCTTTAAAACATATAATTTCTCTTATTTAAAGCTATTGATTCCCCAAAAAGTAATACAAATTTTCCTTCGCCAGTTTTCCTCACAACTCGTATAAGTTATCTATAATTTTCAATATGGTTATTGACCTAATTTCAAATAATTATTCAATGAGCTTGGCTCTCATCATCAGTCCCACGTTGGTACGACATGTCTTTATGCCGTATCCGTGGCCCCACGTTGGGCGCCATGTCTTTGTGTCACGTTATTCTTTATATTAAATAACGATTAGCCTCCTGCTTGGCATCAGTCGGTAAAGCATGAGATTTAATATAATTAGGTCGTGGTTTTCTAATAGTATTCAGTCTTAAAAAATCTTGATAGGCCTAGATATGGGCTTCTCCTATAACTCTTGTAATTCAATAAATAATAAATATATATATAAAAATGATACTTATACTATAGAGATGAGGAATAAAAAATAAATTGCACACCATGAAAATTTCACACATATATTACACAAATAATGCAAAGATCAATCGAGGCAAAAAATATATATAGAGCGATAAAAAATATAATATAAAAAATAGAACAATAATTTTATATCAGCAAAATATCACAGGCTAAACTTTATATTCTAGATTTATGGCACGAATCATTACCATGTGCCTTTATCTTAAAATCATATGCATTCCTTTGCATGTAGCTGCGACATGCACTTGCTAATACTTGTCGACTTGGATAATTCAATCAAAAATATGTGCTCTAAGATCAGCTTGATAAATTAGCCACTAATAATCCAAATATATATATATATTAAAATCTCTAGTATTTAGTAGATTTATTTGTATCGAATATATATTTTTATCTCAGGGTGCAAGATTCGGCACCTGACGGAAATAGGTAGAGCCATTCATCTAGTGAATTAGAACTATGATAAATTATCGCAAATTGTATTGCAAAAAATTAAATATTGTATGCATACGTTTGATAGCCTAGATTTCGTACTTCTTTGATTAAATAGAAATTTCTAAAATATTGATCTATATTTTTCTTTCAATTAAATACCTTTAATACTAATTTTTACTTGCGCAAGTATTACTCTTATTAATTTCTCAATTTATAATAACCCTTTCGGCGAGCTAGCTTTGATCATCAGATTATTTCGAAGCACTAGGGCGCCCATCACTAAATTCAAATTTAATCACTCACGTGTCGAAAATCTTCTTGTAAGCCGCCGATGTCGATCCAACTCCATGTGGTCCGGGAATATGGTAGCCGGAATCGTCTCCTCCAAGGGGTTATAAATTTAATTAAAAATGAAAATGACTTCTGCTTCACAATAGCATCACGAAGTCTTTTAAGAAATTTAATAATTTACTTTAAATTTAAATTTTTACAAAATTATTAATAAGGTACTTCGCTCTAAAATATTTGGGGTCCTCTTATGGTGGCATTTGGCTGGCGAGTGCTGGTTCTTCCTTTCAAGTTTTACAGATCCTCTTTCCGACTTTCAAATTAGCATAAAATTTAAATATCTAATCCTCCGCCATTAAATTCAAATAGATCTTACAAAAAATGCCAAAATATTGCTTAGATTATATGATTAATAATTTCTTTGCATTCGAGCCATATTGATAACATAGATTACACAAATTTTTACACAAATCTAGTACATTTATATAAATATATATAAATATTTTTGAATTGGCCTACAGTTGCCGCCTATTAACTGCCGTTTTACTATTGGTGCATGCAAATTTTATTCGGTATTCATGCGCCTGGTAACTCTTATTTCCTGAATACATTAAATTATTTTTATTTGGTTTTTTATTTATGCTCTTTGCATGCTAGTTAATATTCTATACATTAATATTAATTCCATGCTACCTAATAATTAGCCACGTGGACGGGTGTTTTTTCACATTGCACACCATCCGAATGCAATAAAGCTCTGCCAAGGGGTTTTGGTCAGATTCTACGTTCTTCGGTTTGATCGATCTCTAGGTCACCGATCCGTGAATACATCTACATAACCTCAATCTTCAAATATTTTATATAATAATCTATTTATGAGTAATAAACTTCCTTCAAATCCTTTTTAGGTTCTTGTACCATTTAGCCAGAACAAGCTGATGCTATCTAATCTTGGTTATTATCTGCTTGGCGATATTAGCCAATTACTTTATTTTTAGACCTATTACTATTTCTGTTAGGGCTTTTTATCTACCCAGATTTAAATGTTACACTATCTAGAATTAAGTTGTCTTCATTAGTTTGTCCACAGCATCATCTACTAGACTAGTGTTAAGTTTCGGTTTTCAGTGTGTCTAGACAAAAGCAACAATCGCATGGGGCATGCGTTATAGATTCATTCCTTTGTACTTAATTTGATTAGAATACATTTTTATGAGTTAGCCCTTGTGCTTCAGGGATTGTGTGGAGTGCAACATCTCTATCCACTTTATAGGATCATCCACCATAAGTTTTTCTCTTGGGTGAAGGTTACTATCAATATGTCGGGTTGTATAAGATGGTATCCCATTTTCTGTAAGTAGGCAAAATTGAGATAGCTCTTTCATTCAGCGTCGTATATTTTTCATAGACAGTGGAAAGGACAAAACAAACATCGATAGGACATCTACGAGTTACCGTTTGTTTGTAAAAGGTTCGCAGAATCTGAAATTTCATGCCATCTTGGAGCATTATTAATTCTCTCAATATAGGGTATTTGGTTTGCGTCACCAACTACAACTATTCTGAGCCTTACTCACGTTAGCAATAAAACCGATGTAACCCGCATGCATAAGTAGAGCTTCATAATAGAAACTCTATCGTATGTTTTATTCTGATTATGATCATTATATATGAGCCAACTGTCCTGTAATCAAGCCTAAGACGATAACAATGTTTCGACCATACCTTCAATGACAGTTTCACGGATTGCTTTAATACCTGCCTGTGTTTGAGTGAGTACTAGATCCTTGCCAGGCTCATGATGCGAGAATAAAGTAAGATTTACCACAGCGGGAAAAACCGTCATACCATTTTATTTAGGAAGTTTACACTCATGAAGAGTTATTCTATTTATAGTTTTATTATTTCACTATTCAGCATAAGTGTAGTATAACGTGTGACTAAAAATATCGTTCTTTAGTAGAGAATTTTAAAGTATCCTCTTGAAATTCTACCTAACTTCCACCCTGCTCAAGCAATATCCCATTCGGTATTAGAGTTTGTTTGAATAGGAATCTTTTAAATTATTATCATAGATGTTCATATTGTTATTCAGGACGCTTATATAGTTCATCACCTGATAATGACATGTTTCTATGCGTGATCTAAGAAGATTATTTTATATATTTTTAGCATTTTCGTTATCAGTGTTTTGAAGTAGGGTCCGTAAATTCAATCATGGAGTTTATGAATGCTTCACGTTTATTTACCTTCAAAGAATCCTACAGTGTACTCAATTCCAGACTATCAGATAGCTTAGGTGTATTAAGAAAATAATTTCACAATAACCTCGATAATAAAAAATAAACTTCAAATCTCTAGCTCCTATGACAGTACTCAAGAGTTCAGTGGCAGTAATATCAAAATAAGTTTCACCCAGATTGTTAAAAGAATCAATTCTTATAATCAAGGTAATTGAATTTACTCCAATTATTTATTCTATTCAAAGATCAATAAGTAACCCATTTTCACCATCATTTAATATGAAAA